>NC_132943.1:4022500-4322500 GCF_034638445.1 Ciconia boyciana | reverse complement strand
ATTCAATATGAAGAAACATAATAATGTATTTTCAAGCTCTGTGTGGTTTGGATTTATACTGGACCTTCTTATGGTACGATAAATATATGATCCTATTTTTAAGAATATATTCTGATAGCTAAAATATATTTAAGTTGCCCTCTGTCCTCTCTTGCAGGAGCTGTGTGTTTGCCCACAGAATATGGGCCATACACATGCATATTTATTCAAATTTCTTTTTCTTTTAGACATTCCTGCAGCTCTTTTGTTGGCCAACTGTAAACTGATCACTTACAATTGTACTTGAGTGTTTAGTGACCAGAAAATGTACAAATGCTGCTGCTGCCAGAGTAACTGAAAGTGCACAAGCAGATTGAGGGAAATACTACAGGCAAAAATTAGCCATCATTAGTTACCCCTGCTAATATTGCAGAAAATTGAAATGCTTGCCTCACTGAGAATTGAAGAGCATTTCTGAAGTTTATCCAGAACAAAATATCTGACTTTTACATACAGATAAGATATAAAGTGTTGCGATGCATTGTTGTGCTGCACATTAGCAGTTTGTAGGAAAATCTGCTAAAGCCCCTTCACGGGAATCAATCCCAAATAAATGCAGTCCCGTTAATTATAATTTTAACGGCTTTAGATGCCATTTTAGGAGGTGGGGGGAGAGGAGAGGGAGCAAACTGGGTCTCTGTTTACCATGATAAACATAGGACCATAAATGTCAGACAAAGGCCAAGAACGTTGCAGAGGACAGATTGCCCGAGACCCAGCCTAAACGTAAGGAATGTTTGTTGGTTTTTGTTTGTGGTTCCCCCCCCCCCCCCCGAAAACTCTGTAGTAAGTGTAAAATGCAGTCATAATCATATGAAAAACCTTTGCCCTCATAAAAGAGCCTAAGCTCCACCACTCTCTTGTTAGGCTATGATATGTATTTTATGTTTCTAACTCTGTTATCTTGGAAGAAACAAATTTTCATGCAAGAAGATGCAGAGTAGCAGCTAATTCTATGGACATTTTGTTAGACATGCCCTTCTGAAGGTGTCCTAATCTCTTTTCTCACTTTTTAGCCTTTCGAGCTCTCCTTTGCATGTCTTCACTGACTTCATCCTAAACATTATTCCCAAAATATTTTTTTCCCTGATTTATCCCAGGAAAAAAATAACACAGCACCTTTTTGGTGCTGTAGCACCCTGGCTGTGCTAAGGTAACCTTCCGCTGATATTTTGGGTATTCGTTTTCACAGACGACCTTAATGTCGATATCTCTGTCAAGCGCGTTTCGGCAGCACCTGTTACAAGCGCTACGGGCTTCCATGCACATGTGGCACCATATTGGAATGATGCAGTTCATTTGACATAATGCAAGTAGGTAGGGTACATGTTGCCCAACATATTTAAATGGCATTATAGTTTGATCAAGGAAAGCTTTTGAAATATTTTGCACAATGTAGAGGTTTAGGCATGATAATATATAAATTGCAAAGGTTCGTTTTGGATCCTCATTACCAAAACCAACCAACCAAGGAGATAACATAGAAAAACATGCCATTCCCTTTTCTTTCTTTTTCCTAAAGATAATGCCATTATACACAAGGAAAGATTAATAATTAACCACAGCTAAGACACCTCTTTTACAGTTATATGAAATATAAAATACACAGCAATTCTAATATTTCTGAAGCTGTTATACTTCTTGTGAAAAATTAAAATGCATAGGACTAAATACCTCCTCAAATGCCAAGCTTTCAAAATAGGTACAAGAAATTGCTAAAATAATTTCCTGAACAAACAAAAAGCTCAACCCGTATATCAAAGCTCATACCTAGAATCATAGAATCATAGAATCATAGAACAGTTTGGGTTGGAAGGGACCTTAAAGATCACCTAGTTCCAACCCCCCTGCCATGGGCAGGGACACCTTCCACCAGACCAGGTTGCTCAAAGCCCCGTCCAACCTGACCTTGGACACTTCCAGGGATGGGGCATCCACAGCTTCCCTGTTCCAGTGCCTCACCACCCTCAGAGTGAAGAATTTCTTCCTTAGATCTAATCTAAATCTCCCCTCTTTCAGTTTAAAGCCATTACCCCATGTCCTATCACTACAAGCCCTTGTAAAAAGTCCCTCTCCAGCTTTCCTGTAGGCCCCTTCAGGTACCACCAGGCTGCTATAAGGTCTCCCTGCAGCCTTCTCTTCTCCAGGCTGAACAACCCCAGCTCTCTCAGCCTGTCTTCATAGGAGACATCTTACATGTTCTCTTGTCTCTTATTTATATTAGGATTTCAGCACCTGACTGTACAACCAGTGCATTTTTGTGCATCTTTCACGTTACAAAGATTTTTATTGTTTTTTTTGTAACATTAGCAGAGATGTCTGATTATTATTTCTATTAAACTTTGATTTGGAAGTGCAGGAAAAAGAATTAAAATAAGACAAGCCACTTTAATCCTGCCTCCAAAGGTAATTAGGGTGTCCAGTTTGGTCACCTTTTGTAAATACACAGCACCCACTGCCACTGAGCCGAACGAACAGATGATGTTGCACAAGTCGTATGGAGTTATTTGTATATAATCCTCAGGCATCAGGTAAATTGGATGCAAAGACAAATTAGGGAACCACAAAAAAACAACCAACCAAACAAGACCACCTCATGCTAAAATGAAGAAGCAAGTTTTATAGGCAAATATAGTGCTGAGGTACTGTTTACTCCTGTAAACCTTGTTTCTTGTACACTCCTAGCCCTACACAGCTATAACAACACAGTTACTAAAAGGAAGGAAACACTGTACAATTTTGTATTTAATATTTATACTGGAAACCACTGCGTAACAACTATGAGATTTA
Organism: Ciconia boyciana; assembly: GCF_034638445.1. NCBI lineage: Eukaryota > Metazoa > Chordata > Aves > Ciconiiformes > Ciconiidae > Ciconia > Ciconia boyciana. The sequence goes on along the minus strand of NC_132943.1, from coordinate 4,319,671 downwards.
CAGAAAATACTTCATTGTGAAAAACATTTTTATAGTAATTTCATGCCAGGGTTTCCTTACAAAACTAGCAACACAATGAGCAGAACTAATCCTGTATTGCTATTGCTTCAGACTCACCTCTGTGGCCACTTGGACTCTGCTTTACATCTTTATACTTAGTTTATCTCTGACCTGAAATAACAAAGCTATGAACTGTTAACCGGCAGGGGAAACCTCAAGCATTCAACTTTTAATCTTCCAGTGTGGCAGTTCTTATTCCGTCAATAATAAACACATTTGTTAGCTATGCCTTGTGCAGTCTTGGATATGCATCTATCCATTCCTAAAAGATATATTTGCACTGGGCTATTAATGACCAATAATTCTACATGAGCCCAATATTTTTATGAAGGGGGGGAGGGGGGAGGAATAAAAAAAAATAGACCAGACCTCACATATGTAGAGATGAGAGTCAGAGATGTATTCACCAGTTGAAGAAGGAGAAAGCGAAGAAGTGCAGAGTGGGTGGCACTCTTTCTGGCGTGGTTGTATTATTGTGGTATTAAATCTAGTTATATCATCACTTTCTCACTACCCAGGAGCGGGACAGATGGGAAAGCGTGGTGGGAGTGCACCAGGAATAATGTTGGCGTGCATTGCTGGTGCGAGGTGAGGAAAGAGGACCAAGCTCCTCGCAGGTGAGCAGAACAGAGAAAATCACCGAAGGGATGGAAAGCAGTGCCTTCAAACACCTTTCCGCAAGGATTCACACCGTGACCATGTGGTTTCCCCTCCAACACTAACCAGCCATTGAGCCTCTCCATGGCCCCTCACTGACGATGTACTCTGCAAGGTTAATTTTTTCATCCTTCTTCTGTATATTTTTTAATCTCCAGTGTGATTTCCCCCGAGGGTAGAGCATAAGAACCGAGTTTGGTTTTTTTTCTGCACGGCTCTCTACAGGGTTGGATTAATCTCCCACACCCCAGAAGTGGCTGAAACAAAGGGACCGAGCCTAAAAAGCACTTTCTCAACCCATTCCTTTGGAAAAGATCTTTGCTGTGATGGCTTGGGAAGCTAAACCCATGTTTTATAGAAAAAATATAGGGAGCAAAATGGCCGAAGGCCCTTGAATCTACATTAACAGTCTTATTGAAGCCAAGTGGCTGAAGGATGCCAAGTCCAATTGTGTTACTGTCCGCAGACCCTACTCTGACCAGCCTTTTCTGAAGATACACTTTCCACTTTTCAAAACAAGCAACAATTAGACTAAATCAGCTTAACCTCACAGATTCACGCAGTTTTGGTCTGAACTCCAGATAAAACTGAGCCAATAGGTGTTAAGGTTGTATCGTAATATTAATACTTGGCACTAGACTATACAGCTTTGCAGGAAAGTTACTGTAATTGGGATTTTTATTCCCTGGAAGTCAGAAAAAATTATTGACAGTTTCTGGGTCCTAAATGCATCACCGTTTCAAGTAAAATAACAAGCTTTGCCTCGGGCTGTAGTTCATGCTATGTGATCACTTGATACTTTGTCTATGTGGCTTCCCATGGTAAGAGAGAAAGGGAGAGAGACAGAGAGGAGCCTCCGTCGAAAGAGGGAGTCAACAGATCACTTCACAAGCAATTATTATTTTTATTATATTATTTCAACATCATGATAATTAATGACTGAACTTCCAAACATGTTTGTGTGAATTCAGTGTACTGATAAGAATGGCTGCATAGTGGGTGATTTATATTTGTTTCTGATTTTTTGCCTGGGTGCTTAGCAGCAGATTGCTGTTCTGTAACTGCATTACTGTGGGGTAACTGGAAATGTTTTACAGGCAAGTTCTGCCATTTAGCATACAACCGTAATATGGTTCTATTATCCATTTTCAATCAATATTTAACCTTTTCAATAAACAACTTAAGTGTACTAAGCCAGAAGGAGGAAAGCTAATTGCCACATGATATATTTGGTTTCCAGGTATACTCAGCTGGCTAAAGTAAAGTTAATTAGGTTATAGGTAGCACAGCAGCATTTAGAAAAATATATCTTCTGCCTCATAAACCTTTTGTTCAGTCAATAGCATCAACAAATACTTGCGGATGATGCCTGTAATATGATGACCACTACTTGAAAACCTGGACTGTGCATTCTGCCCTTGCAAATGACATATGTTACCAAATGGTATTATGGTAAAGGATGGAAGCGGGTGGGTGGAACACACCACAGAACTCCACGTCCAGCTTTGCGTTTATGCTCAGGATTACATTTGTGAGCCCGGCTGTAGGAAAGCCAACTCCTCGGAAGAGGGTGACTCTATAATGTGTAGCAGAAGCATTTTTTTTAGGAGACGATAGAAAACAAGAATTTAAGAGGCTTTATTGTTACACTATAAAAAGCTCATTGTTTATGGTAACTTCACTGAAGCAGTATAAGCTTGAAAATACTGTTGTTCATAATTAAAGGATGCTATTGTCCACTGTTCATATATGGTTTCAGTTCCATCGCACCCTTCAGAAACCTTTTTGCTTTGCTATTGCAATGCACAAACCAACAAATAACTTGCATGCAGCTTCTCTCCAAAAGTCCTTGTTTCACTGGTAATCATAACTGCCTTTTAGATAGGTGTGAGTAGCTATTTTTAAAGGAGAAAAATAACATTTAGAATTCACAATGTCAGTTTTAATGGAGAAAAGATTAAAAAAAAAAAAAACACACTTAAAAACAAAGGAAAGTCTGCTTAGAAATTGTTTCCATAGAGCTATATTATTAACATTTCATCCCTTGCAGATATATATTTTATATTTGTTCGTCTGATATGGTTCTCATTTACTACAAAATGAATTACAGAAAATTTTCCTTTTTTTTTTTTAAATGCACCGCTAATAAACCCAGAAAAAAATATCATTCTAAGGACCAATTATAAAATCTTGATATGAATGCCTATCTTTACTCAGGGAAGCAGTCCTGTTCAGCAAGAAATGAATGATTACTGCCCATTTAACTGACAGGAGTCTTTCCGTGGATCAAGCTTTAGATCCCTTGCTTATTTGCCGTAGTGAATACTGTATAATAGGGATTCCAGTGAAGTCAAATGGCAAGCCACGCAGTGATTTCAATGAGACCAAAACTAGGCCCTGAATGATCAACACTGATCTTTATTATTCGAGGGTAATAATGTACCACTCTAGTTTACCAAAAGTAGCTGTTCTGAATATGCTATAGTTTCAAGAAGACTGAACGAATGCATCTGTCTTCATGAATGGTGATTAAAAAAAATGCAAATCTTCTTACATGTTTTCTTCCTGACATTAGGTCATTGCTTTATGGCCTTCTTTTCATTGGCACATCCATAGTAATTTCTATTTTGGGACACTATTGAAAATATGAGATTCACTGGATCCAAATAGACATTCTTATAATAAGCAGATTGTACTGAGCTACAAAAGCTGCAGTATAATAAAACAAATTGTATGAATGTGAGAAGAATGTGTAAGAAGTTTCATCATAAAAAAATGACCAATAACATTAAGATGTTTTGTATGAGGAAAACACTCCAAGCACTGTTCTCTGTTACTGTATAAAAAGCCTTTTTGCAATGGCTGTTCCTTGACACAGAGTCTTTATATGTGGAATAATTTATTGCCATACCTGTAACTGAAATAATGACTAAATCATTTTAAAAAAAGTCTCATAGCTCCAACAGAGTAAATCTTCTACAACTTGCTGCAGTGCTAATCGTAAGCATGTTATACAGTAAGTTTGCCTGAAGCTAAGTTAAGCAGGCAGATTAGGACTGTAATATAGTATCAGGGCTCATAAATCAAGTGTGCTTGCAGATTTTCTTTCACTTACTGCTCCTTCTTACAGTTCAGACAAGTCATAATTACACATCAGTAGGCATTGTGAACAGAGGAATGAGCTACAACATAACGCACAATAAACCCTGTCATATAAAAGCAAACTGGATAAAATAACAGAAGCAATACTCCATTTTACAACATCACACTAAAGAATTACACCATGCCATTGTGTAATATTCTGATCAATCAAGAGCCCATCCACAATTGACAGTCCCAGTAGGCTAAAATTTACTATTCAAAGATATTTCCCATTTGTATTTATTATGATTATGATTATGATTATGATTATAATAATATATGGTGAATGAGAACTTAAAAAAGCCAGAGGTTCAAAACAAAAAGTGCTCAGTGCAAAATACAATTAAAGACATTTTCCTAAAGCTTTACTATGCATGCGATCTTTTGACAAATAATAATGGGGAAGACGTAAATGATTTTTCATTCATATTTTGTTAGCATTATGATGCCGAGCACAGGTACTGTATGCCATCTCTTTAAAACCAAAGCCATGCTGACTGATGTCTCCTAGTCATTTCAAGGCTTAGAATGAGATCAAAGGGGCTATGGCTTTAGAGTATGACATTAGCGGAACACTGAAAATGGGATTTGATGAAATGAGAAAATATTGGTTATTTTAATTCTAATAAAATAATTTCAAAAGAATCAGTAGACAGCAGGTAAATAGCAAGCACTGCATAGAGGCACAAGGGTTTATGAGGTTCCCGCTTTCTCCCCTAGAAAATTATCCTACATTTCCACTTTTTGTACAAAGAGAACAGATAGCTCCTAATTTCATTCATGCAACTATAATGCTCTTTTGTTGCCAGATAACTTGTATTGCAGCCCTGTGGTTTGCCCTTTTCTGTATTCCACCTTCTGATAATTTTTCCACACGTGATTATAATCAAGTCCCCATGTTTGTGCCTCAATAGAAGAGTGTCGTAGATTTGTGCATGTGGAGGTACATGGAAAGGGAGAGTACAATGCTGCTTCCAGAATGGCAGGCTCTTGGAATATTGGTCTTTTGGCCAAAGATTCAGCTTGGCTGGTCCAGATAAGAAAAATTCACCCCTGGTACTTACCTGTGGCCCAGCTTAGTAACCTAATATCAGCAGAATTTGACTTTTTCTTTTTCCAAATTAGGTTGATTTTTACTAGCACGTACCCATTAAGCTTTATTGCTATGTTATTTTCTGTTTGTGTTGGGTCTTATGATCCTAAATCATTTAAGTGCTCTTAAAAATGTCCATCCATGTATGTGTTTTTAATTTTCTCCTCTGCACCAAATGCTCTAGGCATGGGCAGTATGGCATCTGGAAAAAGGCAGTGCTGTGGTCTTTCTCTGGCTGACTGTAGATTATGCCCTGCCTGCTTCAGAAAAAAAAAAGAAGAAAAAAAAAAGAAACAGTAAATTAAAACTGGAAGATGCATCAAATCTGGTGTCTCAGTTAGACAGAATGTCCCATCACAAATTTTCCTGATCTTTGCCGAGATGGGATCTGCTGCAGAAAGCTGCGTGTTTTTAAGACCTGTCTTGCAGAGATCTACATTTTAGACTTTGAGTGAAGTATGGCCAAAGGTGGGTGGGAGGACCAGAAATTGCAGTGTCGCGCAGGATATAGTGTCCATATTCTCCAGCGCTTGTAATATGAAAGCTATTACTGTTTTACCTCTTTTCCATACACCATCTTGGCTTTGCCCTGGCTTTTGCCATTTTTCACAGATGCGGGTGTTTTTCTAATGCTGGCTTTGAGGTCTGCCTCCCTCAACCCGTTTGATGGCTTTTCCCATATTATTTTGGATTCGCCTTTATGTCTCCAGCATCAGAGAATTCACCTAATATAAGCTTGAGCTATTCCTGCTGCTTTCTTGGTCACTGCCAGTGGCATGGCCACGTGCTGATCAGGTTTTCCATGACCCTGCTGCTGTGTCCCCAACAGCCCCTGGCTGGAGCTTGTTGCCTCTCCAAAGTTGCAAAGTTGGGAATCCCAAGGCTGTTACAAGCTTTTACATTATTTCATCTTATTCATCCCTCTACATTAAAATATATTGTCTATGTTTTATATATTTTTGTGGTGTACAGTGCTTTCCAAGGCTCTGCACCACCAGTTCCTGGTTTGCCCTCTTCACCTGGCAAACCCACCCTGTGTGCACCTGATGGAAACTGCCTGAGACACCTGGTGCATCAAAATGAGTTACTGATGGAAAGCAGGTTACCTTCCCTATTGCTATGAGGTAATATTTGCAGACAGAAATGGAAAATAATAATAATATTTTTTAAAAAGCTAAAATTTGCATCAACTGTGCATGCTCAGTGACTAACAGCCTCCTTGGGGCTGCACAATCCAGCAACTGTGCAGGAAAAATTGCAGCATCTCCCTCTGGCTCCCAGTTGCATAGGTTTGGTTTTCTCCAGGATCCACCTCACTGGGAAAGCCTTGATTTTTTCAAGAGGAGAAGGGGTAAACATTTCAATTAAATTTTGAGAGTAAAATGAGGAAATACAGGTTTAGTCAAGGAACTTTTTATGCATATTCATTTTCCTTTCAAAGATGCAAAAGAGTATTTAGTTAATTTATAGAAAAGAAATTTCTGAACACCATGCCCTTCTGTGTCCTCACTGTCCTGGTGAGGGCTGGCCTTGTTCTGCATGTTATCCAAGCTGTGCTTTTATCTTGTAACCTTCTTGGTTGTCTTGTCTCTGGAAGTGTAACAGCAATGTTTTTATTACAGGCCATTTCTCGGGAAAGGGTCTCTGCCACTGCTCTCTTGCTGCACATCCACCTGAAGCTTTTGGGCAGAGGGCTCCTGCAGGACAGTGACCACACTGGTGGTAAGTCCCTCTTCTGCATTAGAGGCATTTGCTTCATATAGGCTTCAGCTGCTCTCTCAAAGCTTCCCACGCATGTCCCTCCATCAGATGTCAAATTTGTGACAGAGAGCAAATTAATGGTCTCACACAGAGAGAAGGTTGACGAGCACTGTGGTATTCATAAGCTAAAGGAGAAGTCATATATTCATAAGCAAATCACCTCAAACCATCAGGCTGTTTTCCCACTAATATCTTCCTAATTTATAAGATGTAGGTACAACATCCTATTCAATCAACGTTATTAAACACTATTCATTATTTTTGTAATTATCTGGGAAACATAAAGCAGGTTTAAAGCTGTATGTGCAGCAAGTCATTCCAGCGAGCAGGGTGGGAGCAGATGTCCCACCATGTTGCAGTAGCACATGGCACCTTGGTCTACTCTGAAGTGTTTGATCATGTTCACAGAGCCATACCCTATGTTCTTACACATTTATGGTCTTTCCATAAAAGAAATAGCTATTGGGTCCTCAGGTAGTTATGAGCTCTGTATAGAGAGAGAGTCCAGTTGCTGGGGGTTTTATTTTCATCTCTTTTAGGGAAAAGTAGCAGTCTGCGTGTTGTAACCTTCCTTTTGTGTTGACATTCATGTTTTCTGTGGATGTTTTCTGTCCATAGCTCGGACATCAATTCCAGCATGGCTTGAGACAACACTGAGGAGTAGGGTGTTGCCTGAGTTTGGGGTATCTGATTCACTTCTTCATTTTTTTCACTTATTTTTTCTGAATCAGTATTAGGATCTGAAAGGTGGCGGGCTGAAAAATAAAACCCAACATGGAAGACCTCCATAAAGTTCTGCAAAATTAAATTTAGAGACAAAATTACCTTACAGCTAGCCACAATAGTAGATGGCAATTTGAATCAGCGTTTCATTCCTGGAGTAAGTTAGCGAGTTCTCCGTGCTGACTGAATTGGTATTTCCTAATGAAGGGATAAGTGTTTATAAAGTACATAAAGATCTGAAAAGTCTAAAAAGCAGAAACCAAGTAATTTAGTGTTTAATGCTCCTCTTGTACAGTAAGACAAAAAGATGGCAATTTTGCCATCTACAGTATGGCAAAGCATAAGTATAAATTGTATGTGAGGTGCTAACTTGGTCAACTATTATCATCTTTATGAACTTTAGTATAATTTTTAAGGGCAGATGTTACAGTAAGATGAAGTACAATGTGTTTTATCCAGGGCAGGGAGGTCACACAACCAGCTACTTATGTGCATTTGCCAACTGATAGGGTCTGGTAGAGTTTTACGATAAAGACAAATATATTAGCATGCCCATGAATCAATATTGTTTAAATAGTGTACCAGAAGGTTCACTGTCAATCACTAGTTTCTGAAAGTTGTTCATCCCAACTGTTAGGTGAATACTGAATGTATTCACAGAAGTTTGGATCTGTTCATGAATAATTCATTAAAAAAAGCAACTGATCAATTTGCAATTAATAATGATTCAGCTTCTCCCACCCATACTCACACAAAATAACACTATTACGGGGCTTACCCCTCTACTGAATAAACTCCTTAAAGGGGACAGAAGCAGACTCTGGTCCTATCTCTGCAATGAATAATTGATTCGTCTTTTTTTCTAAGCAATGCTCTGTGGAAATTTCAAAAAGCTTTAGCTGAGCTATGCAAAAACAAACCAAAAAAAAGCCCAAACCTGTTGAAATTACTTCATGAGGCACTGATAACTCATTTCTCTTACCACAGTACTTTAGGAAATCAGACAGTTCCCCTATATGCAACACAAAACTGTTCAAATCCCATTTTTCCTCTTTCCTCTGGTCTTCTGCAGCACAAAGAACTTCAACCCTGACAACATTCTGACCAATATTTCTTCTCGAAATTCACGGAAATTAAATCAGCTGATTTCATCAGGTTCTTTTGCTCAGGTTCTGAGCTCACACTTTTATGTTCAGCTGTTCTAAAGTAAATTTTATAAAGCCACTTAAAACTTTAAATCATTAATACCGTACAGTAATCCCATTGGGAAAGAGAAAACACTGAATTGCATGAATTTGGGTATTCTGCTTGTTTAGTCACCCTTGAAGGAAGAGGACCGGTGAAATTAAATCAAACTAATTGAGAATTTCAGCACTTGGAGAACAACCTGCTAAACTGCAGTTTTACTCACCAGTGAGGATCAGGTTTTAGCCAAGGTGAAAGGAGAGGTAACATTTAAAAAATCTTATTCTGTCACCATGTAAGATAATGGCAGAACCTAACTGTTCTGTGAGTCGTATTCAAATAAAATAGTAATGTAAAATTCAAAATCTCCATGCAAAGATTACCATTCCAATAGCATTTTCATGATGTTCCAAATTTCTTTTTCTTAAGCAAAAATGGTAATTTTATATTTTTTACACATTCAGCTTCACTGAATTTCAAGAGAAAGCACATTTTCTTAGGTAAAAATAATAACCAAGAGAAGACAGAGTATCTCTAACTTCAGTGCTCTTAAAGAATGCATAATGACGTCTATTGTTTTCTTCCAGAGACCTAAGTCATTTGGGCTCTTTTTATTTTCTTTTTTTTTTTTTCTTCCACCTTACACAGAGAACAGCACTGGTAGACCAGACCTTTTCTTTCTGTAAGGCAACATAATTTCCTTGTAGTCAGTAGATATAAGTCTACTACCCAAACTGCAAAGAATTAAATCCAAAATGAGGTAAATTTAAGCTAGTAAGTCCAGAAATGGTGAAATGGAATTGAGAAATGCTCTACCTTTCTAGGTTTTGATTGCACAAAACAGGTGACGTGCCAACCTTGTCAGCAACACTACCCATTTCCATCCCATTTCTGGATTCCCAGGCACCAATACAAGTCCCTTTTCCTCTTCAAAAGATGAATTCAGACCCCACGCGTTTGACTGGGCTGAGCTGAACACCTAGTTGCTGCTGAGATTAATGGCATGGATGTCTTCCCTCATTCCCCCAGATGACGTCTCTATGAAATATTGTCACCTGGAAGGATGTAATACCCTGCTTTGTACGGAGAGATGTTCTGGTTTCAGCAGAGATCCATCATACAGCAGTTCCTACTGAGTGAAATTTGCCATTTTCAATGTTTTCCACCAGGTCTCTTCAAATGAAGATTGCCAGATCACCCAGAGTTGAATTTCATTGTGTAAGGAGGATTCGCCAATATCTCAATTGCCTTTTTACATTCCAATATCCTAAGTATTCCATCCATTACCATAGCAGAAGGGCACGTATTGCCACAACAGGTGGTTCTCCAGGGTGAGGTTTACTCAAACTACAGCAGAAATCATTAGCAAACTGAAACTAAGCTTTCAGAAGTGAGGAACCATGCAAAGTTTCAGTAATGAAGTACACTAACACACGATCTCCTAATTCATCTGGAGCCAGAAGTTTGTATCATGTTTTTCCGCACGCCTATTTTTTATCAAGCAACATACAATCTTTACTTGACTATACTGTATATCTTCTCTGCCTAGTGGGAACCCTAATTTGCTTTAAATTGCCAAAGTGCTCATTATGGAATGCTTAGTAGCTAGAGTTTGTACATAATATTTGAAAATCAGCCTTAATTTTTCTGCCTGAGATGAACACTTGGATTTCAGAGTAAACATAATCAGAGATTTACACAAACTCAGTGAACCCTGTTTATTATATTTGCCTGGAATAGCTACAAAAGAGGTCAGAGGTCCAATGTCTTCCTGCAGAGACAGATCATGTTCTAGCTGGTACTGAGGAGGAAAAAAACAGTAGGTGATGCTTTAATGAATGGCTTATCATGTGGAACACACCATGTGATAATAGCAGTGCTGGTAAGGAAAGAAGGAAGTAAAAAACATAAAGGCTTTTGCTAGGTTTACATTGCATGAAAGCTTACATTTCAACAGTAGCAGATGAAGAGGGGTTTTTAAGAATATGTAGTAAAATCTGCAGCAAGTTGAAAGGAGCTTTGAACTTTTTGTTTAAACATTATTTTGGAATTGCCTGTGAAATGACATTGCCCTGACTAAATAGAAACACGTATCAGAATATTTTGATTTTGTGTGTCAATTTTTGTTACCATTTTTACTGAAGTGACCTTATCTAAGAACTCAGTTCAGAAAAAAAAATGAGGGTCTCAGACAGATTATTCTAAACACTAAAGGGATAGTTAATAAAATAAGTTACAATTTGCTTTTTGTTTACAAAAGGTTGCCAATTAGGAGCTGTGAAAATGCTTGTTCTTTGAGACTAAAAATTATGGGGATAGAATGGTCCAGCTCTTCCAAATAAAGCATTTTATTGCATGACATGGGCCAGATCCACATCTTAAAACTAGGCTGTACAAAGTACTTATTTCTGAATTACTCTTCTTCTTCTTGTTTTTTGAGAAAGAAGAAACAGGCTCAATATTGAAACAAAAACGTGCTTATCCTCAGTTGTGGCTCTCCATTTATTATTTTTAAACAACTGTTCTGATCTCCTTTTTTTTTTTTTAAAAAAAAAAAAAGCAGGAGTCACAATATGTTCTTTCCACCATTTATCCAGAAAACTGTGCCTTGGAAAATAGCTTGCCAGCATGAAAAATGCCAAGACGTGATGGCTCCTGTTACTGGTACTTTTGTAAAGTCTGGCCCTGGGATCTCACTGTAAAGAAGACATCAAGACACCCATCCCCTTGAGAGCCCCAACCACTAGTAGGATATTCAAAAATATTGAGGTAGGATAGACTCCTAAACCCCCTTGAAACCAGGGGAAATTAGGTGTCTAAGTGGATATACGCTTGTATTTACCAGAGGAAAAAACAAAGTGCGTTGAATTTAGCATTCATTTTGAGAGGTTAACCCTTGGGAAACCAGAACATTCAAATCTGAATTTCCCATGGCCACCTGAACCCTGGCCACTTGGGTTCAGGCTGAAGTGTCAGTCCTTACGATCTTGCCTTGCAGGACCATGAGTAATAAGAACTAAATGCCTGAGCTAATAGAGTAATTAATTCTCATTTACGTTGGATAATTCTCATGCAGTTAAAACCTCCAGCTGAAGTCTGAACGGCGTGGAAGGAGATTCTCCATGGTGAGCAGGGGGAGACCGGGATGGGTAGCAAATCTCTGCATTGCATGCAGCAAACGTACTTTCCCTTGTGTATAGGTATCATATACTTGGCCACGTCTTCCTGGGCTCATGTTAACAGGCAACAGCAAATCCTCTCTCTGGGGCTGTAAAGGCTGACAGGGAAGCCTCCTCTTTTCCTACTCATTTGCAAAATGCTGGGAAGAGCCATAATCTGCCCCTACATGCTTCTTGTTAAAATGTCCTTTGGGTATGGACAGCACAACATCCATGCTGTCCATCACTTACCCTGTCCCTGCTGAGGCTGGGGAGCCTGCATCCTGACTTAGCCCCTGATTACTCACAAGAAGGTGCATTTCTGGTCCTGACCCAACCCTGAGAAAGCAAACCAAACCCTTGGGGAATGCCAAGGAGCAGACAAAACCTGAGCCACAGGCATGGTGTAGTACTGGGTGAGTACACGCTTGCAAAGTCAGATAAAACACATAACTGAAAGGTAAACTCACTGCACCATTTCAGTTGGGGTTTGATCTGAAATACTCTTTGTGGCTTTGATTTCTGAGACTTTCATCTCTTGCTCAGCAATAAGTTCTACATGAAAGTCTGGTGTCCTATATTGTTTTAGAAAGTTACCTGCCAGGATAAATTATGGTAACAGCGACTGCTGATGCCTCTGAAAGCCATTCCCTGCTGGCTGCTGCTCACGATGTGCAGCGTGTTATCATGGGATAGACAACCTCAGCTCCCTTTGCTGAAGAGCCTCTCCCACCCTGAAACCCAGCAGTCCTTGGGGGTCATTGCTGTAAAAGCAAAGATTTAAAGCTCTGTGTTTATGCATGGTATAACTCCAGCAAAAAAACAAAGAGAAGAGCAATGAATCTGGCCTTTTCTCTTGGCAGAACTCAGTAATACAAGTTATGCTACCATCAAACTTCTCTTACAGGAGTGCGTACGAGAAGTTAACCTCATTAATGAGTGTAATTAAGGCAAATATTTAAAATTCTAGTCTCCTCTTGGTATCTATAAGGCAACAGAAATTCACATTTGGATATCACAGATCAATTAACAGCTCTTACAACGTAGCGTTCAGGTGTGCACAGGTTGCGTGAGGTGCACACGTGGCTCTGGATGCGGGACGCAGGCATCCCAGGTTATCATTTGCCTCCAGCACATGCTAGACCTGCACACGAACCACATGGCAGGAGCCGCAGAGGAGCCATATTGCTCCTGCACTGGCCTCCAGGTCTCAGAGAGAACATCCAGAAGTTTAACTCTGAGATTTTTTTTTTTTTTTGCCTATAATAAAGCAACCCAACATCTTACAAAGATGCTAAATATTCCTGAATGCCAATGCAAACATTCCCAAATTTCTTCTCAATGGTTTCTCAAACTGCAGCACTCGCACCACGCTGCTCCCAGCTAGCTGCAGCAGGTAGGCTTAGCCCACAGCAGTTTGTGCTGTGGAAAATCGGGTGGGAAATCAGTCCTAAACAAACTGGACTCACCAACTCCTGCCAAATCTTCTCAAGATCCTATTTGTTCATAGCCTTTCTTAATAGTGGATCCTATGCTCTGGCCTTGATGGTGGAATAGCGTCTTGCCTGTGTCTATTCACAATCCTGCTGCAATGTTCTCCAAGACTGCCTTTCTAAGCACAGCGCTTTTCTCTTTGGCCCATCGATACCCAATTTATATTTTCCTGGTTTGTATTTCAGGGTGAGAGTTTTGGGACAGGGACCATTTTTTTATTACTGTGCCCAGGACAGTGAGGTCCACGTTTGCAAATAGGCTTCTGACAGCGTGTTCATGTAAGAAATAACTGCAACTACCACAATATATCATACAAGTGCTCAGACATGGACTTCTGCCACATCTCAGCTGAGTTTTTTTCAGAATCTTGAAATGGTATAGAGGAATCACAGTGCTGAAACCCAAAAATGTTAATGTTAATGCCACCCATAACCCATACAACTTTTCAGTGAGTTTCCTATGACATTGGGTGGGCTTTTTCTTTTTTTAGCAAATAATCAAGGGTCTGGATGTAATAAATAAATAAAATTCCACCTGTTATTTACAATGGAAGCTTCTAATTTGCTTATTACTTTGCTTATCTATTCATTGAGATAATTATCTGACACCTGCCAACAGCAGATTGTTCTGACAGATTTTTATTGGCTGAGAGCAATTTGTTACTTTACCATCTGTCCGGCTAAAGGTGGTTTACAGGTCAACAAGCTGGTGAGCTTTGGAAAATCTTAAAATGATCTTGAGCAGTATCCTTCCTGAACTAATTTCATTTTAATCTCCCATAAAGCACATGAAAGGATGGACTTGAAAATTAGCTTTCAAGCAGAGTGTACGAGAGGAGAGAAAATAATTTGCCTTTCTTTGCTGTGATCTTGTATAATCGATTTCCTGTAAGGTTTCCTAAAAAACCCAGTTGAACTCACTAGCTGATAAGCTGCTGTATGGCACTAAAGACCTCTGAAGAATGCAAAGAAAAAGGAGGCCATACATGGTCTAACCATCAAGGATGTTGGGAGAAATACGCTTCTCCCAACAAGCAAAAATTTTGAGCCATAAATGTCCAGCTGTTGTTTCTCACTGTGGCCTTAATTTTTTGCTGGTGGGTAAGGACGCTTCCCTCACGCTTAATGTTGGTAGCCTGGATATACGCAGTCTAATTCCCATGCTGTCTCTCATCAGATGCCTCACCCTGTGACTCCCAATGCTATGCCATCAAATTTGATCAGTTTAGGAGCTGGGCAGCAGTAGTCCCCAGAGTCCTCCATCGCCCTTCTTTTTCCCCCTGCAGAATTTCCAGCACGGCTCTGCAAATCCACCTTTGGCTGCAATAAGGGTCTCTGCCAGCCACGGCTCTGATGGATGTATCTGTGGTATTTGTGCTTCATTGGCTGCGTCTCTGGGAGTGCTGGAAGGCCTTTAGCGTCTGCAGGGAAATTATAGGCCACTAGATTGCTATTTTATACTAAGTGCCAATGCTCTAACAACTGTGCTCTTGGTGTTCTTCTGGACCTTCCTCTGGATATTCAGCTTCACACTTTGTTTTTGTTTCTGTAGCGAAACAGATTTTGACAGAATATGATGGAAAATGTTCATAACAGAAAAGTAATATTTAGATTTTACTGTAATTTTACTTCTGAGATGTCTATGGTAAAATATTACCTTCCTATCACTAAGTTAACACTGTTTAGAATTGCAAGAACCATTTTGACGTTTTTTCAAACCATTCTCAAAAAGGAGGGGAGCTGACAGCTACTCCTGCAGGATGCTTCAAATGAAACCATGCTAACTTAAAACTTCTCAGGGCTCCAGAAGTGAAAGTGAACTTTAAATGATAGCATTGGATTACACAGGAGACTTCTTTTCCTCTAAGAAACTCCTCCTAGTAGTGCCAGGAGACCTTCCTAATGACTACGGATCATTTAAAGATAATGACACTGAAGGTCCCCAGGACAGTCTTTTGTGTCAGCAAATCCTTCTTCAGTACCTTTCCAACTGTCGTGCAGATGCTCAAGATGGTCCTGTTATGCACAGATCACTGCTCGGCGGGTAAGGGGTCTATCATGATAATGTCATGGAAGGCAAAAGTCCAGCCAAGGTTTCAAAAACACCCAGAAATCCTGAAAAACTAAACTCCTGATGATATATTTTGTTGGAAAGATGGTGACTGCAAATGCTGTAAACAACAGTCAGCTTTCTGTGTTGAATATTGCAGCCATTTTAAATTAACCATAAAATCGTCTCCAGAGTACAGCTCTGTAAGTCAGTCAGAGAAAAATGGTTCAGCATTTTGGTGCACGATTTAACCTGAAGTATATGTATGTTTATAAATATATATTATGCATGGGGTTTTTTCCTAAAATTTTCAAATCATACAGGGTGTCAGGCTAACATATTATGTGTTACAGTAGTAAGCTAGAAATAAATTGAAAACAGGTTTTAATGAAAAGATATGAAACAGAGGACCAAACTATTGCCTACATTGGTGGTTTTAAAAGGTGCAAATTTAAAACATCTTTCCAAAACTTGTTCTTAAATTATTTCTGAATTAATATACTATGTCCTTCTTCAAATAATAATAAATTAATCAGAGTGAATCTTTCTGAGCGGGTCCTCCGAAAGTTAAGAATTTTTCCAGAATTTATAAAAGCTTGGTGAGTGGTACTCATTATCAGTTTGAAGAATTGATTCCAGTGGAAATCCAATATGTTCTCTCAAAAATGTCTAGCGTATCTGCTTCTCAGCTGAGATCTTAGAAAAAGCATGATGACACCTTGTACAGAGATGGATTACATCAGGAAATGAAGTGGTCTAAACCCAACGGTTTGAAATTGGTGCCTGTAATTTGACATCTGAATGCGCGTTTGGAGTCAGTGACAGCTGTGTGTTCCTAGCACCTGTGGAAACCAGGCTGCCTTAGTTATTAAGGACTGAGAGTCAAATCCTGCTATTGTTTTTAACAGGGCTAGGATTTCAGTCTACATGACTAGCGCTAGCCGTTCAAGCCTGATGGTTTTTGGCCCAAAGAACTAAGTTAAAAAGTCTTCCTAGAATCTTCTCTGCTCGTTTATCATAACCTACTCCATCTCCTGCATACCAGCTTAATTTCATTTCAGTTTCCAGTTTGATATGCGCTGCGGGAACTCTTTCCCAGGCAAAAGGCAATATGAGGTGAGAAGAAGAGCATGCTGCCAGCACAGGTATGGGCCTGCATAATGGAGCTGTGACACTCTGAAAGAGGCTTTTCGTTTTAACAACTTTTCAAGTGGGGAGCGAAAGACATAATGCAGATGGCATAATTGAAGTGGGAGAATGAAACATTAAGCATGCACAGAAGGGATTAGAGAGGAAGACTTTTGGGGTTATTTAATTTTGGCTCAGTTGTTATCTAACAGTTTTGTCAAGAAAAAATGTTAAAGCTCCTTGCAAGTCCAGAAAAACTAAGGAAGATTATTACCTGCCTACAAGTATGTAAAACCTTGTAAAACTATCAGACTTGAGAGAATTTATTCTTTATTATGTGATATCATGTTCTACAAAATATCTTTCCTTGCACAACTCTCACAGGTCCCCTTTCTTCATTTTTATAGACTTGTCAATTCTGGGAATGATCTAATCATGATGAGGATTTAAGGTATGTATATGCATTGTACTGAATGCTAATAATTCATGAGCTCTTGGTTTCAAAGATCTTCTCCGTGAAGCTCTGCAGTTCAAAAAGGAATGCCTTAACATAAAAAGGATGCTAAGCCTCATATTTAACACCTAATGAAATCATTAAAGAGAGATCAGGCATGACTGCAAATGTTAATTTATCAGATCTCACCCATGCCACAAGTATGGTGAACAAAGAAGGGGAACTTTAAAAACCTATAAGGTCTCATTAACTGAGGTAGAAAATATAACAGTAAAGAGATTTCAAAGGCTGGCCAAGCTCCTTCAAGACAAAGGGACCAATTCTGCGTATACCTTGCTTAAGGAAAGTCCTTCTAAAATCACGGGGAGTTTTGCCAGAGAAAAGACTGCAGGATCTAGTAAAAAATCAGGCACACTTGGAGCATTTCTTCTGGATAAGGAGCCCTGTTGTGTGTTAATGACACGACCGAAAGCACGGCCGTTCCCAGAGAGCGCTCCACGCCTGTGGTATCGGTTACCTACAGGAACTCCAGGAAGAATACATATGAGGATAAGAAATAGTCGCTCTTTATTCCTGTCAGTAGGTTTTGCCTTTGACTCCGCTGATCAATATCAGCCGTGCATTGGTTACTATGGGAATGAGGCTTTCCTGCACTCAATAAACCCCAAGTTCCTTTTTTTACAAAGGTGAGCAAAATACTTTTAAAAGAAGGTTTTATCTGCTTTATGCCTTGAGGGACTCTGCAGCCATCACTTTAAAGGTACTTGGACACTTTGAAATGCAGAATATTATGATCTAGCTTTCGGCAAGCAAAGACTTAAAACCATTTGTTTACCCCAGAAATCAATGTCAAATTCATGTAGAAATCTATACACTCTGTGTGCCTACCCTGTGTGTGTGTCGCTGTACTCACGCGTGCGTGCACCTATGTGACTGTATGTGTGTGTGCACGTGAGTGTGTTTGTGTCCTTATGTGCTCTGCATTAGCAGATACATGGAGATATAAACCTTAATGTGGATTACCTTTAAGGCTTGAAAACAAGATACTGAGATAAAAAATATCTAACAATACCTTGGACTCAGCGCCTAGGCTGAGCTAATTAATCCACCCTTACAATGATCTGAGCATTTCTGATTATGATACTGGGATAAGAAATAACCTACTTTCCACTTTTATTTATGATAATACATTGTTTGATTATAAAATATTTAGCAATGCATTAATACATATTTCTGGTGGCATATAGTGCCTAGCATATGTGAAATAATATGTATGGTATTTTCTGAATGGAATTAATTTAAACAGAAACTATGATGGACGTGATCTTGGGCTGCTGCAATGTCAGTTCGGCTACGTAGCCTCTTCAGAGACTTTCCAGGTGAAACGGAAGAGTGGCAGCAAACTGCCACATAAAATGCTGCCAATTATAGTCTACCTGTCAGATGTCTGTTCTTGGGACCTATTGCTAATTGGCTTGAAGGATGTTAAGAAATAGTGGATTAATCCTTTTTTACCCTTTTTGTTAATTTATGTTTTACACGGTTTTTTCTCATGTGCTCGAAATAAAAATAACGAAAGGTAATTATGATGATTTTCTCAACCTGGAGGGAACTATGAAGGACAGGAAGCTACTGCAGAAAGCTATCTGAGTACCTTCTAGACCACTTTATGGCCCAAAGAGATGTACAGAGTACATAAATAGCAAATTAATGAAGAGAGTCTAGTGAAAGCAGGGTCTGGGAAAGTCTTCCCTCATGGACAAAAGAAACATTTTCAAGATCCCTCATCTCTGTAATGACCTCCCCCCAACTTGAAGCATCTGCTTTTAGACTATGAACAGGCTCTGCATTCTCTGGGTTTCTTCAGTGCTCCTCAATGATGATCCCAGCTGCAATGAGCTCCTCCTTTATCAACACTAAACAACCACCAGAAGCTCAAGGCTTGTCACGATCTCTCTCCAACCCTACACACAGCTGAATAACAGTCTAAAGGGAAAGGAGCCCACTGTCTTTTGTGAGTCGTTGTTGGGAGAAAAAAAAAGTTAAATATGCATTTGTGGGTCTTATAATAAAAAAACTGCATAGGCTCTGTCAAGTTTCCCATGGCCTCGCATGACAGCTGCACAGCGGCCAGGACTTAAACTTACACCAAAGGGGTACAAAGGGAAAGAGCCTTTTCCTGGCAACTGGCAGACAATTTTAGAAGTGTATCTAACTATAATATTTGGCTACCCCAGAAAATCATGTTGAAACTTAGTCCTTTGATTTAAAATCTGGCAATTAAACCACAGAAACACAAATTCATGAGAACGATACACGTATCGTCGCTTTCCTCTGCAGTTTTGAGACACAAGATGAGATTGTTAAGTGTCATTTCTTGACACCATAAAAGCTTCAGTTAGTTTCAGATTATGAATACTTTAAAAGACTTAAAAGGACATCTTTCTTGAGGATTAAAAAAATAAAATAAAATACAAAAACCCAAACTAGAGATGTTCTAAAGAAGTTCAGAACTGAAGTTGTAAAAGAGTTTGTGCAAAACCGACTCGGAGAGAACGCTCACTTTTGTTTCACAGTTTGCCAAACTAATGGGACCAAAGTGAATGCTTAATCAAAGTCAATATTGGCCTGCTGACTCTCAAGAAACGATCTAAAAGTGCTTTGGGGGCTCTTTCTGTGTTCATTATCTTTTCCTGTGTCACTTGGTGTCTCTAATGATAGACAAAGAAGCACTTAAAATGTCTCTACTCAATTCTCTTCACTACTGAAATCTCAAATTAAATACTTATCAAGAAAAAAAAATCATATTTAGAATGAGATCGTGACACAAGGATCTTCTGAAAAACAGCCTAGGATAATTCAGCAACCCCACTGGATCTTGCATTTAGAGCAGTCTGAAGTATTCAAGTGACTCAGCAACTCAGTGGTGGGTAATTTACAACTCACTCCTCATTGCAAGCTGAACTGCTGGCTTACAAACTAAAGTGCTTCTGCATCAGCCTTTGCTGAATGCAAATTCAGCGTGCCCAGCTCAAGCAGCCGACGTCAAAACTAGAAATTTAAAACTAAGGGCAAAACATTGAAATACTTGTTCTTTTCTGGCTGATTGAAGGTAACTTCATTTAACTGGTTGGAATTACCCAAGATTAAGACATTACTCCAAGCAGGCAGGGTCAACCGGCAACTTCATTTGCAGAGTAGAAGATGAACAACATATAGTTAAAACCCCATGATTTTCTAAGCTTTTTAATAGTGAAAATATTAGATTAAAACAAATCTTAACTCTATCCAGAACAGAAATATATATACTAGAGAAAAAATGTCTAATATATGTTGAAGCTGAAAAGTATTCCCTGAATAAATTTGCAAAAAATATTAGCCAGTAGCCATTTAATTATATGGGTGTCCACCATGAAGAACCAACAAGCACAAAGCCTGATTCTCTTGTGTGAACAAAAAAGCAGTGCTTTAGTGCTTTGCTACTCCTATCAGACCTGACTTTAAGGGGCTCACTCAGGAAATTAAATACTTCTTCAGTGTGACAATGGGTAACAGAATCTTGTCCCACATCTAAAACACGAAAGAATTACTCTAGAACTAGGTATTATTTTTGCATATTTACCAGTCCTATACCAACAAAACATCTCTTGTTTAAAAAGAGGTGAATGAAATTCTATCTGCAATGAATGCCCAAGATGCTGCTTTATTTCTGCAATGAAAAATAAAGTTCAGATTTTATCCTAAGAATTTAAGGCTAGTTGACATCATACAGAGGTCAACAGGAGGCTTACCAGACTAAGAACTTATGTATTTGAACCTAAAGTATCATCTTATACTAATGCAATATAGTTTGTTTTTGAAGCAAAATGTGTATGTAATTACTTTTAATTTGATTATAAATTTTCCTTCTTGAAGTAAAACACTAAACCTTAGTTGCACTAGAAAGACATGCGGCATAAAAAACTGGCCACATACATACTTAATATAGTGGACATAAAAATACTAATTAAGATAAAACATTATACCAGAGTACCTACAATAAACACAAATTAATAAACCAATCAGAAATGTGAGCACCTTCAGGAAAATTGTAGCATGCATCATATAATCTCATGGAGATAAGTAAGGAATGTCTAATGTGAATTTTTTTTAATGGACCAGATAATTTGGGGCATAACTGGGAAAAGCCTCCATAAAGAGTGCAGCCTGTAAAAATGCATATATAGTTTGTAAGAAATGGTATTCTCCCATACAGAGAGGGCATGGACTCATCAACTTTTGGACTCCAAGCCCTTCCAGAAAGGGATGCAGAAGAATATGTTTTGTTGGCAACAGCTAGCAATACTTCAAATGATAATATGGAAGAGAAATTCATATCCATCTCTAGAGAGACAGAAGCAATATTTTTTGAAACTAGCTAAAGTAGCTTTTCTCCATCTAAAAATGTCATAGCATTTGAAGTCTACTACCTCAATGACTACTCCATGCTTAGTAAGTGCTGTTCAAACAGAGTAAGCTGCCTCACACAAATACTTTTTTATGGGCAAAAAGAGCACTTTCAAAGGAAACTTAGGTGTGTTTCACACCACAGTGACCAACCAAGGCTTTGCAAGTTATCATCCATTAGGAACTGCTGCAAAGTTAGATATTCTGGCTTTAACCATCAGGAGAGTCTGAAGCAGCTGATGTGGTAAAGTACATGTCCAAAACTGATTTATTTCACCATGTTTATGTGTTCTAAATGAATATTGACTTTACCTATAAATGCTGAAATTCAGATGTTTCCAGTTTTAATACCTATTAGGATATGCTTAAAGGGACTTCAAAGTAAATTACTCACATGTAGAGAGGTGTTGTGCTTTAACCCCAGCTGGCAACTAAGCACCACACCGCTACTAGCTCCCCCTCCCCCCCCACCCCGGTGGGATGGGGGAGAGAATCAGAAAATAAAAAAAGAAAAAGTGCGTTGAGATAAATACAGTTTAATAGGGCAGCAAAGGAAAAGAAAATAGTAATAATAATAATGACAAAAGAATATACAAAACAAGTGATGCACAATGCAATTGCTCACCACCCACTGACCGATGCCCAGCCTGTCCCCGAGCAGCGATCGCTGCCCCCGGCCAGTTCCCCAGTTTCTATACTGGGCATGACGCCGTATGGTATGGAAGAGGCCTTTGGGCAGCGCGGGTCAGCTGTCCCGGCTGTGCCCCCTCCCAGCTTCTTGCTGGCAGGGCGTGAGGACCTGAAAAGTCCTTGACTAGAGTAAGCACTGCTCAGCAACAACTAAACCATCAGTGTGTTATCAATATTATTCTCATCCTAAATCCAAAACATAGCACTACACCAGTTACTAGAAAGAAAATTAACTCTATCCCAGCCAAAAACAGGACAAGAAGCTTATAGGAATTCTGAACATATACTACTTTTTTCAATAACATGTCTCATCCTCATAACCTGAGGGTTTTTTCAGCTCCTAGTTTGATGGTGGAGGTTATTCTTTCTCTCTAAAATATCTTTAAAAAGCATTATTTAACTGAATGTCCTTTAGTGTTGGGAAGACCACCGTGCCATGGTTCAGACCCAAACTCAGAGAAGCTGAAAAATAGAAAGTGTCTCTCTTATGTGTAGTTAAAATCTAGATTTCTGAAAAAAATAAAGAAAAAAAAACAAAAACAAAAACAAATGGAAGTCCAAAGGACATTCTCTAAGACTATATTCATTGTTTGTTCATGAGGCTTTCAATCACTCATCCTTTCCAGTAGCATAAAAGCTCAAACAGGTATTATGACAATTTTGCCCCCGAAATATTTGTGAGGCTTGTCATGAGAGTGAACGTATGGGACATGTGGGTCTTTGTTAGTTCAGCTCCCTGCCTTCAGGAGTTTTTCTGACAGGTACAGTGTAATTAGAGAATTTTGTTTCATGCTGTTTCTACTTGCGTTCTCACAGCATAAGATACCAAGAAAGCAAAATATTTTTTTAAAAGGGTGAGTAGTTAAACTGTGGAGTCACTAGGATGTAGTAGAAGCCAAAGGTTTTATAGTTTCAAAAAACAACTTGGAAAACTCGGTGAAGAACAGTCCATCAGACACTATTAAACATAATGATATGCACAGACCCTCTAGCTCAAGGGGTGTGTGTGAGTCCTCAGGGAAATGTCCCCAGATGCCTTGCCCAAAGTCGGACCTTTCCTTCAAGCATCTCTCACTTGCCACAGGTAGAGACAGGAGACAGAGCTAAATGGCCTGACCCAGCATGGCCTTACTTCTGTGAGGAAGAAATTGTGATTAATTCCCAACCTGGTTTGACTGTGTGAGTTGCTTCTGAAAAGTCTTACTGCTGTTTCTTTATTCTCTTTAGTTGTTTAGTGTATTTTCTTATTCAGAGGGAAACTAGTTGTTAGTTCTTTCCTTTCTTTTTTAACAGCTTCACTCTTTGGTCAGTTTTAGCCAAATCAGAATAGAAGAATATCTATACTTTTATGTTTCATAAAAATAGGCCAACAGTGGGGGAGATATTATGTCCCAGCTGAGGGAAAAGCTACAGGGTGAGTGTAACCCTGATAAGCATCACAGAAAACAACCGGGAACGCAAACTCAGATTACAAATCCATAGAAAAAGTATTGGTTTCACAAGTAATTGGAGAATTACTTGTTCTTCACTCTTGGCATGGTCCAAGTTGCCTTTGAATCAACTGCTGTACCTCCCATGGCATTCAATGAGACACATCTGGTTTTCTGAACGTAAGCAACACTTACAGAACATCTATATGAACCTTTTGCCATGGTTTTCTTTTTAATTATTGTCTCATAATTTTCTTTTTTTTAACTTTTGCCTTAATTTTAATCTTTCAAAAGAAATAGTTTGTTCACTCATTAAAATCTAAACCAAAGAATGTGTCCTCCAGATGTGGAGGATTAGACTTTAAATTAGGAAGATGGCAAATGTACACTACATCCAGAAAATATTTGTGATTTCAGTGAGTAAATTAAACATATTGTAGACAAATTAACATTAACAATATACAGGATATTTAACCTTCTGCTTCAAAATTTCTGGCGTTTACACAGTCACAGGTCATCTAGAACCACAGAGCAAGGACAATAATTCAGTCTAAGCGTTGGGACCTGGGACTTTTTATCTTAGACCTATGCTTGGATATTGGGACAACTTTTTGTCTCTCTATAACCCCTTGTAATATCTACCAACTGAGCAAATGATAGAAAACCTGCAAGCAAGTTTGTAGAGTTGGATATCTGAAAGAAAAAACAATCTGGCAGTTGTACTCTGAAGCCATGCAGGGACTGTTTCTTCTGAGCATCTAATACCTGCGGCTCCACAGATCCCTGTGCGCATGTTGTTCTGGCCCATATTGTATATTGCTGAAAATAACCGTGATGATAAATATCAAAGCATGTTGAGACACTTTAAAAATTAGTTCCCAGTCTGGAATCCCACCCTGGCTGGAGAATCTGTATCCAAAAGTAGTCATAAGAGTGATAGTAGATACAATATTTTGGATGCTTATCTGAATCCACAGCTCTTTGATCTGAAAATCTTGCCAGGTGTCTTTCAGGATAGCAGTCTCAAGCTGAATGGCTCTCTCTTAGATACTAAGACAGTTAAGCAAACATATAAAGAAGAAAAGAATAAAGGTGGTCAACTGAAGGAAGACATAACAAGAATATGAAAAGCTTTTTTCCTTTTTTTCCTAGAATAACAAAAATGAGAAATTAAACAGCTTTGTTGACTAAATAAAATGCAAACAGTTACTAAAGAAACTCTTGCAAGCAGTTTTCAGTTCTGTTCATCAGGACAGCCCATGAAAGCTAAGAAGCAGTCTAACTTGTTCGGAACCCATCTTGGCCAAATACTTGGCCAAAATACTGGGAAGAGTAGAGAGAAATCCAGAAAAAGAAGCGGTAAATGCAGGCAGACATTAAAAATGCCTGTTAGAAGCTATTTTGGGATTGTTTTCTTTTTGCTTCTCAAAGGAATTAACTTACAAACGGTCCAGTTGCAGCTGCATAACTGCCCAGTGGCTGGAGGTTCACTTGGTCGATTAGAAAACATGACATTATGAGAAAAAATAATCACTGTTGGCAGCACTGGAGCTGAGGACAAGCATATTTTGCTTCAGAACACCCTATTGCGCATTAACCAGATGCCGCATCTATGGTAATGCGACCTTGGCCATGGCGAGCGCCGCGGCATGTTCCCTGTTGAGCATCCTGCGTGGACGGCAAGCGACTCTCATTCAGCTTAGGTTGGCAAACAGGACCCTTTTGCACCACTCTGTGCCCACTCAGTTTAAACATGATTCATGTTTATGTTGTTTCCAAGGTTTCCATGGCAAATACGTGTCCACGTAACCGTTTTGTTTTTTTAATAATGACTTGGATCTTCCATCTGAGAACCTTTCTTAATCTGCATATTTCCATTAAAATGTATTTTTTAGTTATTTTTTTGAAAAAGAAAAAAAAAAAGAAGAAAAGATTGAAATGAAAGTGAGTGCTGGTCAGCTGTTCTTGGTGGGGTTATTTTTACAGTGACTCAGTAGAGCACTGGACGAAATGTCTCATCTGCGTTCCAGTGGCTCTCTGATGGACATGGGTGTATTTGATGTTTGTAGGTGCTAACGTTTGTTTGCAAAAGGAACTTAAACAAAACAAAACTAGTTTTCCCCAATATCCCATCCAAAGAACACTGATGAATGTCACTGAGACCTTCAGGCATTCCTTCCATGTGTAATTGCTTAAAAAGATAAAGTCTCTCCAGAATTAGAAGGAATCCAAAAGACAGATTCACTGGGAAGGCTTCTGTAATGCCGTTTATTTAGGATATGTGAGGGCATGTTACAAGAGCTCATTTCGGCTTGCTTGGTTATCACACACACCAAACCCTGCGCTGACAAATTTGCTTTGCATCTGTGGCTCTGCAGAGCTCTGTGCTACTGCATCCAGAGAGTTTCCAGGGTCCGAGCTGGTTTAGTTTGTTCCACGACACACCAAGCTATTAGACACGGACCAGAATTTAATCGTGCTAAAACTGAACTCCTGATGGTTTTAGAGCAGGTGTTATACAACTAGTACTCAGCGGAATTAATCTCATTCCCCACCACTAGAAATTGAAAGCTTCCCACTGAACCGAAGGGGCTTAGGGCAGACCCTAGAAAATTTTAAATAATTGTGGTTAATAAACCCCACGGTGTTGTCTGTTCCACAGCACCACGAAGCTTCAGCTGTCAAAGGAAGCTGCTGCCACCCACCCGCGGGGTGTCCCAGGGGCTACCTCCCAGCGCACACGTCTGAAGCACAAGCCACAAGCTGGAAGCAGCTCCATTTTCATGATGTTGAAACAAACTGGGATGTGGGGATTGCACGCACACCAATGTTTTGTCGCTTTCCCAGGCTCAAGCAGCTAGAGTAGTTGCACACATCATTCTTTCCCTTGTCTGAGAAACATTTACTGCTTGTTACAAAAGGTTTAGGGATGGCATACTGTGTAATAGCTTAGATGACTGAAAACAAATTTAAATATAAGAAATGTGCTGGCTTATTTTTTGCACATTGTAAATACTCTTAGAAACGGCATGGGGCCTTATTAAGTTTGAACCTCAAGTCTTTCAACTTCCTCGAGAAAAGAGAACAAATGGTAAAAGCATGAGGAAATAAGTAACCTCTGTGATTTCCCACTTCAGTTCAAGCCCAGATATTTTTGTCAGTTGTTAATTACAGTCATATTTCTTTAACACCTTTAAAAAAGAAACAGCAAGCAAAAGGTTTCAAAGAGAGAGGTTGCACCAACTCAGAAAAGTTCTGATTTCTCCAAACATGCGGTAACCCACTGGGCAAGGAAGATCTGTGCTTCCTGCAGACCCTACTGCCAGTTCTTCACCACTGAGAACTTTTGATTATTTTCCAAACTCATATTGAAATCAACTGGGTTAGTCACTTTAAAAAGAGACCCCTTTGTGCTGCTCTGTAGCCCTTTAGTCTTTTGTTGGGTTTTGTTTTTTACACACTCCTATTGCGAGATACCGAACTGTATAAATATCTACTCAAATGCTAGCAGAAAAGCTATAGCAGGACAATAAAGAGGTAACGACTGTTATTTATTTATTTTTTCACTACCGTTCCAGCACAATGATGTTGTCATTGCAACCGTTGTTTCCCATACTTGGAAGAGGAAATAGATAAAACCCCTAAGAATCTCAAATGCATTTATGCTTGGGAGCTATGTTCAGAGGGTTATTTGGGTGGGGTTTTTTTAGGCAAGGGTTGGAATGTGATTATTTTTACACAGGGCCATAAGTACTGCTCTGAAAAAGGCAGATGACCTGCCTTTCTATTTTTCAGCATAGACTAATCTAGCCGTTCACTTCAAAAATAGGAACCTCAAAAGTGCTTAGGCTTTTACCAGTGAAATCCCCTTCAAGGTGGAGTCAGCCTGCGGACTGGCAGTAGGTAGCTCAGCCCTGCGAATCTCTTGGTGTGTCCTGCCAGCTGCTTCAGATGGCTCCTCATTTAGCGCAGTGCCTAATTGCAGAGCCTGGCATCTCCTCGCCCAGCCGAGAGCCCCTTGCCGAGAGCCCCCGAGCCGGCCCCAGAGATCGCACAGCAGAGCAGCCGCTGAGTGCAAGAAGACCGTGTCCGACTGAAGTGTCTGAGACTTCTGTGTGCAATCAGCGGGACTCCCTAGGAACCCTGCAAGGGTGATGGGTGGCAAAGTTTGGTTTTTAATGGGAGCCATCAGGCACCTGTACTGCTCTGGAGTTATTGCACTGTGCTGTGATACGATGCGGGGCTGAACCCAGCTGCTAGAGCCCAGCTGAAACGTCTTCCTTTTGCACGATCTATCGTTTCACTTTTTTATCAAATTATGCTCCTTTCACCTGATATTTTTCTTCAAGTAAGCACATTTAAAAGAAAAACCTATGACTGGTACCACCATGAACTATTTACAGTGTACCCACACAGTATTTTGCAATAAATAACAACCCACTCTGCTTACTGGGTGATCCAGTAGTCACAAAGATGTAAGTAGAGACAGTAGTGGTGAGCCCAAATTAATATATATATAGTACCTCAGAAAGTGCCTCATTAACACCTGCCTGCAAAAGGCTGCATAGCCCCACCGACAACTCTTCATATCCTACGGGTTTCAACACAACCACAGCTGAAAAAGCAACAAAAGGATAGACTGTGATGATCCTGTACTCAGAAAAATCTCAGTCCCACTGTTGAATTTCTAAGATACCAAATTATTTGCCATTCCTCCTGCCAAATGTATGTAAATCCTTTGGTGGCTCAGTGTACCTGGGGGACTTTGGGTGGACAGGTTTGACGCTGCACATCCTGAGGCTCTGCTGGAAGTTAGGTTTTATAGGATCCTTGCAATAATGGTGGGGAACTTTGGTATCACTTAAATATTGAACAGATAAATATGTTCTTCTCAGTTTAGTTGCATAATTCCGGTGGCTTCAGTTGTGCCTTTTTCTCATAAAGTGAAAGTTTTATTTTGTTCCTGAGGAAGAGCAGTGAGCAAAGGAGCATTGGAGATGGTCAAATACTGAGAAATAGGTCTGGGAACATATTCAGTCATGAATAAACAATCGATAAGATGATTCACTGCTATGCACAGGTGCCTAACATTTGCTGTGTGGGAACACAGGGTGATGACTAGGTTGTTCATCATGCCACTGTGTCTTAATAGAGAAAACTTTCCTGGCTTTCTATCGAGACTGTGTTATCCCCTAATTTTTCATGCTGTGCCATCTCATATTGGAAACTATCAGTTACCCAATAAATGAGTAAGCAAAACCAACTGCCTATGAGCAATGATGTGTCCTTAAGGATGATCAGCAAATCCCAAAACCTCTCATCAGAAAACTAATTATTGTGTTTCTGGGGAACACTTACAGGTCACATGCACAGGCAGCTTTTGGTCTGGTTCGTAAGGAGAAGAAAACCAGAGCTCGGGGAGCCTGGATATTCCTAAATGCAACGCTGCTGATGGGGCAGGCCGACTGCAGCTGGCTGTGGTGTTGCATATTGGCAAACCACCACAGCAAATATTACACTGGATAAGGGTTAAGGCATGGCCACAAGTGCTTAAAACGGAGCAGGGAAAGGGCTTCTGAGAGGCTAGGAAGGTTGCGTCTCCCACCATTACATTAGAGGATGGCAGCCCCCCCTTGCCCTTTGCATCACCCGGCTGTGAACACCCGATGCAGTCCCTAAAACTGACTTCATTCCTCTGCAAAAGTGTCCCATTTCCCCTTGTCTAAGCAGGGCTGAAGGTGTCCTGCTCTCGGTGTGCCCCTCGCATCGCACAGCCTGCTGCCTCCCGCCTCCGAGCGCACAGCCGGCTCCTCCGCACGGAGCTGCCACGCTGCCGCTCGCTCCAGCTTTGTGCCTCCAGCTCTGCCTCTCCACTCATGTGTCCACTCTCCCAGACTGACAGTCTTGGAGACAAAGCTGGCTTTTAGTTCAAAACCAGGTAGAGCACTCAGTCCCTTAATTTAAAAAAAAAAAAAATAATTATATGCCACTCATGGACTTATATGAAGTCTAATGATGAGATAACTATTTATAGTTTAGCGGTCTAGGGGCCAAATCCTGCTCTCAGTTACACTGTTTAGGCTTGAGAATAAATCAGCTGAAGTCAGTGTGACTCAGAGCAGAATTTGGCTCTAAATATTCTAACTGTAGCATGAGTTTGTTGTCTACTTGACTGAATCGCCTTAAGAAAATCAGTGCCTCCTTTTGCCTTTGCCAGCGGGGCCGCAGTGATCCTCGTGTTTATTTAAGGCAAGTGGCGTTCATGCCTCACCTCCCGCATCTGCACGTCATGCCACTCACCTTCCCTTTCGTGTTGGGTGCTTTGCATGTAGGAGCATTTAACTCTTTAGCAATTAGCGCCAGGATTCAAATCTCATGTTTTATTTCTCTGGATTTCCCAATCTCTTGAGGGCTAATTATAAATGTTCTCCAAGAGCACCACGTCAGTTGCTGGGGATTCTACACGTACATGAGAGACGCAAGGCAGGGCAACTTCATCAAATGCTCTAACTGCGACTAGAGGCAGCTTAATAGCAACAAATATATTTGGTTGTCCTTCACAAAGACCTTTCCCCCAGCTACTTACATATACGTGTTTATCTCTGGTTTTGCACTGTCAGGAAACAGGTGCTTTTCTATTAATAGATATGATGCAGCAAGGCAAGAAGAAGGTGCGGTAGTATATGAAAACAGGTGGTCTACAGTTGAACAGTTTATAAACAATAACTAATCACTCAAGACCTGTAGCAGTTTCTAATGAGGACTATAATTACAAGCCAGGTGGCTGTAGTTAGAGGAATACATTGTTTTTAAACAGGTTACTTGACTCAACAGCAGTTTTACGGGAGGCAGGATTGTCTACAACATATGTTCCCTCTGCCTCTCATTTTCTTTTTTTCTCTCTCTCTCTGCATGTGTATGTGGGGATGCCTAACGCCTTCCAATATAAAACCCTGTTTTCTGTCACTTATGATTCCGCAGACTTGTAATTGCTCTGGCTGAATCCTGAACCCTTACATCAGGGCTAATTTTTGGAAGAATTCAGCATAAACAATTTAGCTGTTTTTCAGATTGATGGTAGGGAATATAAGTTATTTATTTTGCATGTTAGAACATTAAAGCAGTGATAGGGCTGTTACTGTGTCAGGTATACAACAGAGTTAGACAGAAGATGAAAAGTGATAAAGGACTACATGCCCAAAGCCTGTTTCTTTATTTTATTATTCATTTTAATTGGTCTAATAATAATTCCTTTTCCTAAAATCTTTGATTACACTAAAGAATGGTTTTAATTATTTTTTGTGAAGCCCTGGTGCCCCCCTACTTTGACTCAAGATGTTGGATCCCACAGGGACAACATTCACAATGCCAAAGACTTGTGCTGTTTTACTGTTCCCCAGAAAATTCACCCAAACATGGCCAAGTCATAGGCCTCCGAGCACACTCAGAATTTGCAATGAGATTCACAAAAGGTTTCACAAGTAGGGAGCATGGTTCATTCACCTCTGGGCTGTACATGCTGCCGCAGTCAGTGCCATTGCCGGGGGCCTCTGGAACAACCTCGTGCTCCGGCTGCGGAGGCTGAGCTACGCTATGGGACATACTGCCCTGCTCAGGGAGGGATGGGGAGATGAGAAAAAAAGAAGAGATAGTAGTGATATAGTGAAGGACTTGAGGAGACAAAATGAGAAAGTCAGGGTAGCCACAGGCAGGCAGGAGCAAGACAAGACAGGCAGGAGCAAAGGGTGATGGGGTTTCTAGCCAGTAGGGAATATTTCCCTCCTGATGTCAGCTCAAAAGAGACCATCACAAGGTTACGTCTGCAAAGCCACTACGGCCTTATTCTGAGGTCAAACTTGTCCCAGGTCAGCCTGGGCAGACAGATTTCTTATTTGCTATCTGTAGACAATCTGCCAGCACTCCACCAGAAAACAGGTGTTGGAAGTGGGGAGGAGGCACCACATGGTGCACAAATGGCATGCCGGAGACCACCTTTAACAGCAATGCTCACAAACACGGTGTCTGTGCACCTCCTATTGCAAACATCCTAAAATACCATTGGTGAGGTGTGTGTCTCAGCACCACCAGTGGCTGGTCCACACAGACAAATACCGCAGCTACGTCATTAACTCAGCCCTGCCACGGCTCTAAATTTTCCAGTTCTGCCCAAGACCTGTGGCCAGTTCAGTATGGTACCACATGACACAACTTCTGAAATTATTCTTAGCCCCTGTTTATTCTGTAAGAAATAAAGGAAATCATACAAAGAGGACTACATTAAGGCTCTAGGCTAATTCACTTAATTCACTCCAGAGTCAAGGTTGATCTTGAAGCTTGATTTGAAATGACAGGCTGAACTTAAGCACTTTCTTAAGTGATTTGCTGGGTCGTATCATATGTGTTATGATACGGCAAATCATTACAAGATCACATATTAATTTCCACAGGGCTTTCAGGTCTAGCTAATTAACACAGCTTCTACGTATAAGAGCCCCTACCTCATTTGTTGCAGAGTTTGGAAGGTGTACAGTCAACGGGTCAGGGAACCACGAGAGGAATAAAGACTTGCCACCACTTAGGAGACTGAATGGCACCCTGAAAAACTGGGTTCTGCCTGTGCAGAGTTTGTAAGTGAAGACCAGCAAGTCATTTAGGCCAGTTTCCATGAGAAAACTGTGTATCTCTGTCCCCAGGGACCTTTCTGTGCCACGATGCTGAATGCTCCTCACTTTGATCATTTTGAGATCTGTACAAATCCCAGCTACACTGAAAATGTCTTGATTTGGGCACTTAGATTTATGGGAGAGTTTTGATCTTAATCTTTCTATACTTCAGCATTTCTGGTCAATAAAACAAGAGAAGTGATGTTTCATCACAAGGATATTGCACAGCAGACTCAGAACTTTGTGGAAACAACAGTGACACACTTAATAATTTTATAATCAATAATGGGTTTGGATAGTGCCATATATTGAAGGATTCTTGTGAAAGGAAACACATGGGAGGACTACATTGTTCTCAATATATCCACCTTACAGTCTATTCAAGCATATTTTCATGTAATATCAATATCTAGTTCCTACAATGATTGGTGGTTTCTAAAGATATACAGAGGAATAGGTAATGACTACATGATGGCAACACCGTATAAAAATATTTTGAGAGACTGGAAATATGGTAATAATGGTGAAGTGTTGTTTGGGGTTTTTAAAAATATTATAGACTATTTCTAATCCTTACCTTCTTCCTTACCCTTTCCTAGAGTCATAACTCCTTTGCTTTGTGCTTTGGGAAATTCACAGTTTTGGTTTGGCCTAGTTATAAGAAGCAAGATACAAACACAGCACTTAACAATTTTTGGTTGATGCTGGAAGACACAGCATAAATTTATAAGGTTGCATTCAGGACAGCAATGAACCTGCCTCCAGCAGCATGATTTCTGGTTTTCGGAGAGCTTTTTCTGTTTCCTTCTGAGCGCACACAAAGGTCAAAGTCCAGGTTAAAAACCGTATCTTGCTTATAACTTTATTTTAGCCCATTTTGACATC
The DNA here is from genome assembly GCF_034638445.1 of Ciconia boyciana. Taxonomy (NCBI): domain Eukaryota; kingdom Metazoa; phylum Chordata; class Aves; order Ciconiiformes; family Ciconiidae; genus Ciconia; species Ciconia boyciana. Next base: position 4,286,654 of record NC_132943.1, on the reverse strand, counting down.
TCCTTTGTCCTCAGAGCTACTACTTTACGTTTCCTCAGGATGATGGCGTCATTTATTGGAAAATACCACAGTCTCAAAAAGGATTTATTGGTTTACTTCCTAAAGTTCCAGGAGTCTTACATGTGGAGGTTTTCCAGACTCAGACAGGTAAAGTTCTCTTGCTTGAAGTGCAAGAATCTCCAAAGGTCCCTCCAACCAACTTCTCTATGATGTGTGTGAAGTCTGGACAATCGGGAGTTCTCATAATGACATAAAGGAGACTGTCCGCCTGTATCTGAGATTCTGTCCCAGTCATTAATTTGTTATTTTTCTCCTCATGCTGACGTACAGTGAGAGGTGAATGTCTACCACATTTTCATCCGTGCTCCCTTTCCTGCAATGTGTATTTCCATGTCTGCACCCAGTCGGGGAGTGCTGGATAACGCTCTGTCTCTACACATTGCACATGCAGGAAGGGCAAATTTGCTGCCTCTGGATTTTTGGATGGGGTTTTGAGATGGATTAATTATATGTCAAGAGGGACTTGAGCAATAATAGGTGACTTTATGACTGTCTTTACCACTTGGTAGAAAGGTTACATTTAAAAATTGGCTTTACTGTACTGGATTTTAGGTTAAGTTCAAAATGCAGCTTCCGCTGTTAGAACTGAAGGGTCATATAAAATTCATTGCAATAGAATATTTATAAGTATCTGGGATATTTGTAGAAAACACAATAATGGGAGAATCGGAGCTCACAGATAGAAGGGGGAATTGTTAAACGGCAAATAAAAACTCCAATTTTCCAGCACTTAACCCTACATATAATAATAATTATTACAAATCTGAGCAATGATTAAATTTCTTTCTGAACCCCAGTTAAACGTATGTGTATGGAAAGTGATTTTTGCGTTAATAACTTGCGTGCTGTTAGCATTCAGAGAAGGATCGATGTGCATGCACATCAACATCTCAGACCACCTTCCGCATGCCAGCGAGGTGCAGGTATTCTTCAGGAGATTTGGGGATTGACATGCCTCGCTTCACACGTCTGGGGAGGAGCAAAGTCCTGTTTGTTTACAGCCTCTTCTTTCTAATCACATAATTACATCTTTGAAGGCAGACTTCTGACAAAAGCGCAGAAAGTGGACAAGGTAAACCTGCAGCGGCTATTGTTCCAGCCTTTCTCTCATCACCCTCTTCTCCTGCAAGATACAGGCGGTGGCGGGCAGGGTGTGTGTTTGTGCAAGGCTATCATTCTACCTCGGTGGCGTGTGCCACCACAATTCTCTCTCTGAAATACAAAAGTAAACTGGCTGTTGCGGAAACAGAGGGCATTGAAATGGAGGGTAACAGAGCAGACCTAATTACCTTTAAGTACCTGTAATCCTAGGAGATTTTACCTAATGATAAAAGCCAGGGAAAGTCCCTCAGGTATGGGTAAGAAAAGCCCAGCCAGGTTGGCGATGTCTCAGGTGTTGTATGTCAGCTCTGCTGAATGCAGCCTATTGATCCAGAAGTTGCCTGTATTTTCTGCCACAAATTGAATTTAAATTGCTTACATGAAGAAGACATCTGGCAGGTTAAGGTTTACCTGTTTCATATTTCAAAATAATTTTCTCCACCAGCAAATAGGTAGGAAAGAGCTGTTTTGGAAATAAACCAAGCAAAGCTTTTTAAGAGATAGACACGCTTGTTCGCAATGCCTGAGCTTGATGTAAAGAGTTGACATCTGAGGAATACATTTCAAATTATTAAAATAATAAAGCAACAAAGTTTGCACAGATTAAGCATCTGCACCGTGCCTGCACTCCTGCTGAATGAAATACCTGGCTCGTTGCATGAAATAATATAATAGCACTAGCAAAAGGTATAGTCCTCATTTGCATGAAAGACTTCCTTTTTTTTAGTGGGAGGGTGTTTGTTGGTGGTTTTGTTTTTGTTTGGTTGTTTGGGGTTTCTTTTCCCAATTCAAGGCTACTATGGCCAGTTAAGTTACTAGTTTATTAGTACACAGCTACAATTTTAATTTTGTTTTATATAGGCCAGCATTCCTAACTCACAATCTAACAAATGCAGATAATTTACTGGAGGTTGTTGTGTAGAACAAATTTTTTTTCCTAGTATTTTTTGGGGGGTTTGTCCACCCAGGAGCTTCATATGACCTCTCTTTCCAACTGTCAAGGCCTTGCAAAGAGGCTGTCATTTTGAAAATGCTCGTTCTGATCCCATAGGGTTACACCTACAGTTTCCCATGTGCTTGAAATCTTGAGCACTTATGGTAGTTTGAGTGTAAAGACACTAAGACAACCCAAGATCTGTTTATTGTGGGCCTCTGAATTCGGGGTCCAAATTGAATATGTTCTACATTGACAAATGAATATAACTCACGTTAATGTTAGTAAAAACTCTGCGTGCGTGTGCAAATAAAGCCAGTTTAGACACTGTGAGAATAGGAGGCGGGGGGGTGGAAACCACCTTCAGAATAACAAGAGGCATAGGAGATATCTTTCAAAAATGTTATTACATGCTTACCAATTTTTTTTTTAATTGTTTTTACTTAACGTGCCTGATAACTACTAGCCTGCTTATACATCAGCCTGTTTGTCTTTCTCGTAAGGCACCTTAGCTGCTGTTTGGACAACATCCATTTGATAATGAAGCAAGATGCAGGCTAGACAGCTGCTTTTTTCTCACTCATTTCACTCTGTTATTGGTTAACTTAGTGGAAAAATGTAAATTTTCCAGGGACTTTGGGTTGAAGGTATCCCAGCCAAGGTAGATGTGTGCTTGACTTGAGGTCTAATTTAACTCCTGTGTAGTATTGATCGGCTTGGCCCACCAGGGACCCTTAGAGTCTTCCTTTGCCAAAGGTAGACAATGGTATGAAAGTAAAGTGTAATAAATGCCCCTGTCCGGTCCCATGTCGATATACAGTTGGGTTTTTTTCCTCCTTTTTTGCTGTTTTGAGTGCATCAGTATTTCACGTTTATTGTAGTGTGATGAAACACCTTTCAAAATGGCCAGAGGGACACTCAGCAGTAAGCATTTAGGCAGTACAAATTGGAGTGAACAGGAGGACAGTTAGCAGAGAATATTTCTGAGGTCAAAGCAAGCTGAATAGGAGCTGAATCAGCTAAAAGCAGAGTTGAGAGCTACAGTACCTACTACAAAGTAAATATAGATTACATTCCTTTAGACAAATTGATCCACTGGAGGACGATAGGTCTTCCAGAAAAAGAGGTTGCTACAAAAGAATTAAGTATTTTACACTGACATACATACAAAGAACCCTTAAACACAGCAGCCAGAGACATATCACCAGGATAGTCCATACTTGGTCCTCACATGAATAATTTGCAGCGCACTGCAAGATTTAAGGGTCTACAAGTCTGCACGTTCCTGTGGATGCTGACTAGTATTCTGCCCAGTAAGCAAGGCGTTAAAATTTAGTTGCTCAGCTGAGCAATAATTCTCACCTAGGCGAGTGGACAAATCATAAGATTGCAGAGTAATTCAGGTGGGAAAGAGCCCCAGGAGGTCTCTGGTCAGACCTCCTGCCCCAGCAGGGTCAGCACTGGGGTCTGACCTGGTTGCTCAGGGCTTGATCCACCCAGGTCCTGCAAACCTCCAAGGACGAAGATGGTACAACTAGCAAAGGTGAAAGAACATCGAGATCAACAAGTCTGTCCTCAATAGTGGTAACTCCAGAAACAACAAGCAGAACCTTGGATGTGAAACTATAGCAGTTTGTCAAGAACAGCCCTCAGGTTTCCTAAGGAAACTACTATATTCTTGGAAAAGGTGATAGAATAAATGACTTTGTGAAAGCTCTGCTCTCTCTCTGTTGACCCTAAAAGTGATCTAGATGATAGCCTTTTGGATCCTGAAAAAAAGTGACCATTGTATGCAGAATTATTTTTAATCAGTAAAATACCCGGGGAGGAACACAGAATTGCCATTACCAATAAAGGTGCCATTGCCCAAGAGTTGCAACAAATGATTTAAAACCAGATTATATCAGGAGATCAGTGTGAATAAATACACATGGCTCCACAAAAACCCCGAAGATGTCTCTTCAACATCGCACCACAGAGGTACAGGGAGCCAAACACACAGAGAACTGTGCAGAACTGTGACCTCAGTAAGGGATTACCTTGTAGGGCAAATAAGAAGAAATATAGTTCAAAAATATAAATTATTATTTCCAAATTAGGAATGTGATGAACATATTTGTAAAAATGTCTTGAAACTATTCGCAAATATTTGCCCTCTCTTTCCAAAGGTTATTCTAGACTGAGCAAACACTGAAGGCACTAAGGAGAAGACTTGAACTCGGGGCTCTTCTCGAAGCTAAAGAGCTCGATGCACTTCTACTGGGTTTCTGCAAGCACATCGGTATTGCCCTTTTCTCTGTACAGTGGCACACCTTTCTCGAGGTACTACCCAGATGCACATCTGGAATAGCATTATGGGGTTTGATTAAATGGAAATACAGCTGCATTTATAGTGAATTCTGCCCAGAATATCTTCTCAGTGCTTAAAAAAAAAAAAATAAAAATCTTACAAATGAGGTTGTTTACTACAAGAGTGTGCAAGGCTACGAGAGGGGTGGCACCATTGCCGTGAATTATTTTTTTTTTCAAAAGAGAGTGTACAAGATAGCATATTACATGGGGCTAGGATTTCATCAGCACATAGGCAAGTCTAATGGATTTCCACGCTCAGCACTCCTCTGCCAAGAAGCTGACTTTTAATATGGGAAATAGACCCCTGCTCAGGATGGAGCAGTCCCGGTCAACCTCAGGGGTCCAGGCATCAGCGCAACTTTTTTGTCAAAGCAGGAGGTATTTTGGAGGCATGTCCACAACGGAGTGTAACATTATAGGGGGCTGGATTTAGCTGGAACCCATAACTATTTATTGGAGCTAAACCTGCTCGCACACACAGTAGCACTGTCTTTTGGCAGTCACTTGCAAAACCGGGCTTGATTGTCTGGAAGTGGGAGCAAAATTGCCAGAAGAGGAGAGATTAGCTTTCTATACAGTTCATTTGTTGTTTGCTATCTATGCTAACCTCCGTGCATTTTTCCATTCTGTCCTGAGTAACTGAGTATCCTGAGTTTTCAAGGGTAAGTAACTTTGTGATTACAATACATTTTTCCAGCCTAAAAGCCATCAGTAAAGTGAATGGGGCTACTCTCGTAAGTGCTTAATGCCTGATGTAAGAGTTGCATGATCTAGTCCAGAAGTAACACAGTTACCTCAATTACTGTAGTCCCACAAGGCTATTCACAGCAGTACTTAGGAAATGTTGTAGACTCAGGCTCTGGTATTATAAACTCCTCAGGGCAGCATGACTGTACACAGGATCTCATCAGTAGTTAGCAAACAAGTCCTCTATGAGACACTAGCCGTTTTTTGTACTAGGCTCTTATTTCCTTTTATTTATTTTTTTACATCTAGAAATGAACACAGTGTTATTAAAGCTACGGCAAAGCGCACAGTCTCACCATATCGCTTTCCTAAAGCAACGCGACACAGCGAGATGCCATGTGTACTTTTGTGCTTTTTTACATTGTTATCAGGGAAAAATATGTCTTGCAATTTCCCAGGGGGCTCCCTGGGACAGTGTCTCAGTGTGAAAGGGCACCATGGGGCTGCCTTGGACAGTTTTCTTTCAATAAGGTTTTTTTTTCTATTGTAACCACTCTGCTCTGCTGCTTCACTGATTTCCCAGCTGTTCTTCTTCTGCGGTGTCTGAAGTCAAATGCAGAAAATCTGTAGCTGAACAGCTCAGAAATAAGCAGCCGATCATGGCAAGCATGAGAAAACCATGAATACATCTTTCTCTTTAGACATAATGGTTTGATTCTCTCTTGCGTGCTGGGGGCACAATGTGTAGTGTTTGTAACCGTACTTCACAGGCAGAAATAACTCTGCAAGGTACCAGCTGGGGGATAATAAGACCTTGAATATCCCACGTCAGAGCTGGCGTAAGGACTGCAAAAGGTGCAAGGTTCCCAACACAGAAACTTATTTTATTGTTACTTATATCCATGCGCAAAGCTGCGAGGGTCTCCCAGGTATAATTTAGGCTAGACCTAGGCAGAAGGAGTTAATTGTCCCAGAAGCATTGAGCCTTCCCTGACAGTGGACGACTATCCCTCTGTTACACAAGGGAATGACAAGATTGAAGGCCCTTCCAATTGTTTATCTTTTTCTCTGCAATGCCCCAGAAGGCATTATTTCTTGTATGACTTCACATGGGGAAAAACCAAGCAAATGAACAAACAATGTCTTTCCAATGACAGTTGAAAGTATATAAACAATGCACTTTTGCTCAGTTAAAAAGTCCTTTTTTTAAAATATATTCTAAAAATGCATGCATGCGATAAAAGAAATTCTGCAGGAACGCACAATATGTTTTGAAAGTTAAAGTAGAATCATAGACAGAGTGGGGTTGAAAGGATCTAGACAGGTCATTTTTCCCAAGGCACAGGACTGCCTGCTCTTCCGGAGAAGTTTGTCTAGCCCATTATAGGTAGTTTTCTTTCAAATGATACCAGTAAAACCACAGATTTGATATCAGTAAAATTCTTTGCCAACCTACGGTTCATCATTTTTATTCTGGAAGAGGAGGAAGGGTAGCAAGAGTAACAACATTTGAAAAAATAAAAACATAATGTATGACTACATCCATAAGCAATCCTTTTGATTACTTCATTTGAAATATTTTAAACCCAAAATGTCGTTCAAATAAATTTGTAAAAAATAATGTGAAAAGAATTTTCATAACTGAAGTATGCGGTGAACAAATTATTCAATGTGAAACAGGGTTTTATTTCATGAGACTATTTTCAGAAAAACTCATATTTACCTAGTTCAAAGTTCTAATTCTTCTTTTTTACAAGACAGACTAAAAAATCTAGCAGCTTTTCATCTGACTCCATGTCAATCAGTTTTATTTTAATTTTATTTAATTAAATGAATGTAGTAAACTATGTCTACTTCACCCTCTCTGATAGGAGTATCATAGACAATATACTTCTAAAGAGATGTGTAAATTTATTATTTCACTTCTATGTAATCATGTTTTAGCGTATGTGATCCATCAGATCTCTGACCAAACTGATGCTATTGAACTTCACATTATTTTTTATAGCTTTTTTAATATTATCTTGGACTTTTAAAATTTATTTTGAACGCTATAATCTCCAGGTGCACTTCACGTTTTGCAAACATGCTTCCTCCATGCAAGAAAATCTATATCCTTTTTATGCATCCTTACTGATGACAAGTATTGCCTACACATCTACTGATACGAACTTTATGTACCATCTGGTTAAAACCTAACTGTTTTGATTCAGATGCATTAGAAAGCTTCACAGACAGGTCTACTACAGCTCGCCTTATCAGGTGTGACTGCTAAGGCCCACCCTACAGACCAATCTATTCAGGCTCAAAGAAGTTAGACAACATCCCTGAAGGCTCCAATATGCAGAATCCGAGCAACGCAGCCCTTCCCTTTCAGTGTCCTGCTCCAGCAAGCGTGTCGCTCTTACAACCCTATTAGAACCCAAACCCACTGTTTCCATAAAAAACAATGAAAACAAGGAATCACCACTTCTTGAGAAGTTTAGAAACACAGTTTCAGGATTTCCCAGCATGTACCTAAGCACAACCATTGTTTCTGTCTCCATTTTTGTCACTCTAGGCAATGGAAATTGTAGTTTCTATATTTAATGTATTGAAACTGCCTGGTCTCCAAGGTAGCAGGGGTATCTATATACACTAGTAGAATACATTTCAGGCTCAATCACTTTGAAAGCCTGGATAATGGAGGAGCACTTGTACTTTGGATAACAAAGTTATTTCCTTTAACATCAACAAGCTGCTCAGCTAGTAACTGCATCAGGCATTGATTTTGTTAGCCTGTTTGTAGGCACTGTAGGGGCCTTTTTAACCGATAAAACTAAAAAATTTGCAGATCATTCTACATGTGCATTATTGCACAGAGCAGAGCTGACAGGAGGAGCTCTATTAATTTCAGCATTGCTGTTTTGAATGTCAGTGGAACATCTGTAGGACCAGCCCTGGATCTGTCAACTGCAGCCTCCCCATTTTAAGACAGATTGAAGCCTGAACTTACATCTCCAGCCAAATTTTATACCTGGTAACTATTGGGACTCTAAATGTGCATTCACTTCCAGACTTGCAGCTTAGATCCCGTACTAATGGCTTGGACACGCAACTGGATTCAGATGTGGGCTTCTTCCTGCTACACTGAAGTCTGTGTATTTCAATGGGCCAAAAATCTGCCTATTTACTCATTTGTCATTACCAAGTACTAAATTAAAAGTATCATAAGCTACTAGTTATATATTTGCTAGCCATCTTTTTCTTTTTCTTGTAAGAAATGCTTGATCTACATTTTTTCCTTATACCATGTGCTCTCTCTGAGTAGCAGCAGTACCGCGGTGCCCAGCACATCCCTCCTCCCACCCCTTACCATCTAACTCCTATTATTGGTAATGGGAACTAGGCATGTACATGAAAATGAAAGCAGATCCCTTAGTGTAAACTTTTTGACAGAAGTGTTCGTAACAACTTTTAAAAAAAAACGTGTCTCGTTTATTTTCCCCTTTCTTCCTCCCAGCTTTATGTCAGTCATCAATCGAACAGGAGACAACTCATTTCATTTCTGTGACACACAATGATGGACTTGTGTTACAACCCTGACTTATTCTGAGAACTTCAATTTCTCAAGCTGAAAGCCTGAATGTCCCATGCTTGGAAGGGCTATTGATCTGATGTAGATGGACAGCTCAAGAGGAACTGATACATTCCTTACAGCAATTTTTTTCTGACCACTACATAATGTAGACTTTCTGGTTGTTTGTTGACATCTAAAAACTTTGATTCTGTGATTTAACTGATACTCTTTTGCTGTTTCTACTCAATATTTCCCTGTACTATTTGATGTAGGAGTTATTTATTATCTACTACCTGGAATGGAAAAGCTGGTTCACTGCGATAAAATGTATGAATTCATAAGGCGGCAGGAACCTATAAATGCACATCACAATAGTGCAGCTGCAAATGTGGGCCACTTCCAGATCCTAATCCTTCCCGGTGCCTTTCAGGAAATATAATGTCACCACGAAACAGGTTTGGATACCCACTCCCTGCCTCAGACAGGAGAGACCAGCCATTAAAAGCAGCACAGACCACCTTGCGTTCAAGCACAGATGGAATAAAAGCTCACACCACAATTTAATCAAGGAGGCTAATTTTGCTTCAAAGCAGGATAAATACCAGATATCTGTGTCTCCTCCTTTCTGGGTTTTCCCCTGCTTTGCCTCGGCTCCCCCGTGCTTCTTCTGCGTGGACAGCAGGTACCTGTCAAGCGTGGGGACGTCACCGAGATGGCAGAGCCCCAGCACCGCGCCGGCAGGAACAACCTCTTGGCTGTCTGCAGATCACAGGAAACAATTCATTCCACTCTTAATGATTTATATAAATTCTTTGGACTCCTGGCTTATAAGGTTTTCTGCTTTTTCTATCATAGCTTAGAGAACCAAACGAGAGTCTTTCAAAAACCGGGGGGCAGCTCCGCAGCTGAGGTAGCTCTATGTGACAGAATGAGTGTACGTTACTACCAGCCCAGAATCAGTCCCCGAGTTTCATTATCAGCCTTGCCTTTAAAGGAGGGCCTCCTCCTACAGGACTAATTTAGAGCAATGAAAATTAAACTGCATCTCATCTAATAGTCAAAAAGATCTGCAGAAATTGTCCTCGTTTAAATACCAATTCAACTCTTTTCTGTCACAGCAGGCTAGTGTATCCATTTTTTTCTTCTAAAAGCCAAATACTATTCAAACAAAACAGTCACTTCCATGTTAATTATATGAAAGCAAAAAAAAAAAAAAGAAAAAAGTGGAAAAAAGGAAAGAAAAAAGCAACATGAGAAAAAACCAAAAAGGATATTAAAGCATTTTATGAGAACCTAGATCGTGCAACTAAAGCACGATGTGGTCTTAGACCTTTACTTTGTGTACAGAGCCAGACTTTATTCTTTGATTTGGTGCATAGGATCACAGTTTATCATGATTATAATGGTTATAATTTTGTTGACATTTGAAAGAAATAAGGAAGGAATAAGGAACAGAGGTAAACGAGGTTGCTGCAGAAAAAGCATCTGTGATTCAGCCGATGGGAAGAGAATGTTAGCACCAAAGAGTGCTAAAAAAAACCTAAATAGCTTGCCCCACCCCAAAATCTCTCTGTGTTGGCATTGGGCTCTTTATCTGAGTTAAATTCCCAGTGAATTAAGAACAGAGACTTTTGAGCTCTTGGGGTATTAAGGGCAGGTATATTTTCAATCAATCATAATTGCCTATGTAGAAATGACGGGGTCAGATTCCCTGCCCGTTTAACCCTTGGCACCAGCAGACCCCAGCTGGTAGCACCTGATTAGCACTGCAGAGGAGTCCCTTCTGCAAGGTAGAAGATACCAACAGTTACCAAGGAGTCACCCATTTAGGTGCCCTTTCCAGCCTGGGCTGGGAGAATGTATCACAAAAAACCAAGCTAGTGGGATAAGAAGGCTTTGGAAAACTGATTCAGCTCAGGCTTCTCAAACTTTTTTCACAGCGTGACCTATATTTAAATAACTCTCCAGTTTTTTTCCCATCACAAAACCACCATCTCACGCACAAAATCCCACATAGTATCTGTCACTGGCACCTCAGAGGAGCAAAGTATTTGCAGAGAGCTCAGTATTTTCCTATTAATAACTCCTTCCCTCTCACACTGGAAGATACCAGGGGGCTCGGGTCAAGGCAGCTTTCTGATTCCCTTGTTGGAAGGCCAGAAACACCCCTCCCAGCTGCTCGTGCCATGAGCACGGTCACCTCTCCTCTGGGCAGCTTGGAAAAATCCTTTTTCCTTGGTGAGAAGCAGCAGTGCTCCCAGCTTTTCCCCCTGGAGGCCCGTTTCCCAGCTCCTTCCCACCCATCACTTGTTATCCTAGATCTCCAGGGTGGCAGTGGGGCAAAGGGGACCTTGGCAAGGCTTCATTTCTGACAGCCTTTGTGGAGCTATCCCTCCACGATATGGAAAAATAATTTTAAAAAAGAAATTTAAAAAAAAAAGGAAAAAAAAGAAAGGAAATTCCTGGTTAAAGCCTCTACTTGTACAAAAAGCATAACAGCTTGCATGAACTGCAGCACGATGACTATTGCTGTTAATGCTTCCAATGACATCATTGTTTTCCAAATTACAAAGTGCAGAAGACTGGTTAGGGAAGCAGAAGAGAAAGAGCTGAAGGCAGGGAGGGTTTTAAAGGACATCAGAAGCAAAAGATGTTTCTTTAGATTGTCTTCCTTATTTCACTAATTCCTTTCACTAACGTTCTCGGATTTGTTTTTTTGGAAAATGTCACTGCAGCAATGTTCAAATAATTAAAACCTTAAATACCGTCAGACCTTCCTCAGATCCCTGTGTTAACTTTGCTATTACCATTCCTGTTCACACACTCCCCTGTACTGCTACTTCTGTGTGCACAGTCAACCTCCTAGCTTTCAACCAAAGTGATTTTTGAAGTAAATATTGAGCGAAGAGGCACAAAAAGCATTACTAAAATACAAATATATTACAGTTATTGCATTTTCACTCTGCACTTTACATAAATACAAGGAGCTTTTGTCAAGATTTCTGTTTTAGAAATCCATGCTGTTTACTGCCCATGCACTTGAAGGGTTTTTTCTTCCCTTTAGGCAGGAGGAGGCTCGAGGAAGACTGGCAAGCTGCTTTTCCAGGTGCTGGAATAGTGCAAAGCAATTGAACCATACTCATGGATGGGGGCCATCTAACTCATAAGGCCAATAGTGTGTTTTCCTTTTTGGCAGTGCTTTTGTTCCAGGTGGAATAGTCTTTCATCCACATAAAGGAAACTTTTGTTTGTCTCGCTCTCAGGTAATGGTCTACAACCATCCAGCTGCAGTAAAATATGGAACCTATATGCACATATATATATTGTATACATACATACATACATACATGCTTACATCTTTCTCATGCATTACACACACCCGTGCTGCATACTAAGTTAACTGAAGAAAAAATAAGGGCATTTTTTCCTGTTCTATTAATGCCAGAAAGCCCCAGCATAGCTGCAGGAGAGAGCACTTTTACAACGCAGACGCTCCAGACCAGGTTCCAGCTGTCGGAATTTTATGTCCTTGAGATACTTCTGGAATAACAAAGTGTCATGCACGTCCCTGCCAGTACACGAGATCAGCACATGAGATCAGACGTACAGATGTTGCCTCCACATCCACCCACTGGCATCTTATTATCAGTTTAGTTAGGATCCTCCACCCATTTTCAGCCAACTAGGAAGTCAGGAGTTGTAATTTGTAAGAATGAGCTGTATAGCAACCATTTATCTGAAAAACAAACCTCTGCTGGCAAAAACTTAGCAAGCAAATAAGAATCTTATGGAGGTTTTCTCTCTTGGCACACGTAGGTAACTAATGGGGAATGCTGTGATTGCACAGTCCCACGAGCAGTGGTACCTCTCAGAGGCGAAGGAAGGGACGCGGATTGGCATTGGACACACAAAAACTTGTTTTAATTGACCGATAAAAACATTGTCTTTGGGAAGGAACATCACAGGCCAGTGCACCTGACTTTCTCCACCCTTCTTCCCTGCCCTTGTTAAGAAATAAAAGGTCGAGTGCAAATTCAGGCTCGTGGATGCTGCTAGGGGAAATAGCCACGCCATGGTGGCAGGGAGGCAGAGGAAATGGTCGACCTCTGCCTCCACCCTCGGGGACCAGCACTGTCAGACAGCCAGGGCCTTCGGTTAGGAACTGATGAGCATGAATCACAAGGACCAGGAAGGAGATCCCTTGATATCTCATGTCATCAGTGGATTTCCAGCAGCAGTATTATTTCTGCTTGTGTAATGTGGCAATCTTATCAGCACCGTGTGTGGCACATAAAGTTACGTAGAGGGAAACAAGCTTGGGAGGAACCACCGAGTCAAGATAAGTGTTGTATTGTTAATTACTCAGTTAATAAATCCAGGAAGAAGGTGAGTTTGGATTCGCTGCCATACAGACTGGTATTCTGGCAACTGGGGAAAGACATCTGCTCAGCCCAGGCCTCCGCTGTCTGTGTGTATGATCACACCTTTCTAATAAGCATCTTAAAGCACTTCCTGAGCAGATCGAATTTAGCCTCACGCTAGTCCCTTCTTACAGCTTTGGGTACTGAGAGGTTAAACAGCTCGAGGAGCCACTGAGCTGGGTCTGGTCAGGGTGAGCCCCAGGGGGGTCCGGTCCCCACGGGGGTCCCGGTGCTGCAGCAGAGGGCAGGTCTGGCTCTATCGTCCCCACGCCCCTGCGCTCCCCGAAGGAGGAAGGACAGGAATTTGCCTGTTATGTTTTTCCTCCTTTGCTGCAATTATGATTCCTTGCTTAAGTTTCCAATCTTTAATTGGGTTGGAAAATTACAGTCATGGCACAGGGGGGAAAAAAATCCCAGCTACTCTGCCTGACTCAAACGTCTGTTTTCATTTACCACATCATGCTCCTGAGATACTTTGTTAACTAGACTAGAATAAGGATATCTTGAATTAAAAAGATGTTCTGCCCTTCCTGGCTGCTCTGCCTCTCCATGTGCATAGCGAGGTTGCCCAGGACTGCCTCTGCAGGGGAGTTTGGCCCGTGTAGCTTTATGTAGGAGGTGATATAAATAGATAAAAGCCTCACTCATGGAACATAAACTTATTTCTACATATACCTTCCTCACTGGCACACAATGTAACGTAATCTATGTGACTCTTTCTTGCCAGAGAGGCCCACTCACAAGTTCTCTGTTGAACACAGCTATTAATGTTGCACTTATGTTCCCAGGAAAAAAAGTGCCACTACAGACAAAACTGCTTAAGTTTCTGTTGCACAACACACAAATTCAAGCAAACACTGTACTTTCTTAATCAGGTCCTCTAGTGCAATTAAACAAACTGTAGAGGGTTAAAAGTGGGTTTTCTTGCACCTGCCTCCCCACTGGCAGGAGCAGAGTTAGAACATTTTTAATGATGGAGCTCACTCTTGCCTGGAATTCAAAGACCGTTCACCTGATGGTAATGAAGGAGGCCAATTTAGCTTAAATCCCCGCCCCTCAAAAGGGGGGGGAAGGCACCAGGAATTGGCTCACACAGAGCAGTATGGAGCAACCCGGCACAGTTCTACTTCAAAAGGTTTGAAGTGCATCACTGATGCAGAGCTGAATTCAGAAAAATGCAGCCTGGGACAGCTGTACTGTGTGCAGCTCTTTCCAAGAGTAGCTTTGACTTTCAATTCCAATTCAGATATAGACAATTTAAGGTTAAAATTAATAATAATAGCAAGCTTCCATTTTATCCTCAGAATCCTTCTCTTTTTATTTCTCAGTAAGTTCTGAGAATGTAACACCTTAGAGGGTAAATCCTGGAGTATGCTAAGTGCAAAGGTTTTGACTATTTACAAGCTATCAAACATAACAACCAGGTTTTAGCACCTAAGCTGATGTTCGGTTCTTTGCAGAGCAGTGACAGCACTCAAATGTATAGCTATTGTATGATCAAGCCTAAGTGATAGTGAGAGCTGGTTACACTTAATGCCGAATCAGTCTCTCACTTATGGTCGTGGACTCTTTCTGACTTCAGATGGCAGCATATGGTCCATAAATATTGATGGTTTCTATAGTTATGTTTAACCTATAGAAATGTAGATAGTTGTTCACATTCATGGGCTGTATTCTGCCAGCCGAAGCCAAAAGTCTTCCATGGTTATAACCTAAGTCTATAAATCCATTACTTTATAAATATCCCATAGTACCCTTAAAATACAAAGGCTACGTATAAGCTGGTTTTCTATTTAAAAAGGCAGTCATTTACTGCCCCTTTTCTCATTTTAGAAAATCACTAGACAGGCTTGATGACTGATAGACTTGGCTCAACTACACACATCTCTCACGGAGCACCAAGGCTGAAGTATGACTTCTAATTCAGCAAAAAAATTAAGCCACATGTTTAATGAGATTCAACTTATTTACTGTCTTAAGGCGAAGTCTACAGTGGCAGAACTAGAAGGATACTACCTTTCCTTCACAGCACTCCAGTATCACAGTTGTAGCTCTACAAAACATCAGAGCTTTTTGAACATCTTTCTAATGGGCAAATTGTGCCAAAGCCAGAACTAGAATTATGTCTTACCTTGGCCCCTTGGCAGACCAGTCAGCCCCAGGAACAACTCCCCCATGCAAAGCTTTCACCTCAAAAATCAAGCCAGTGCTACTCTTCTTCCCTTTCATCATCATTAAATTCATCCTCAGTTAGGAGAAAATACAGTTCAGTACTGTGACATCCCGTGAAATTATGAAGCACTGCCTCTGAGCTGAAAAAACGGGGAGGCATTCATTTATTTTCAATCTGAGGCCATTGATAATCACCTGTGGTTTAGTATTTGTATAGTGTACTGAAAACAGACAAAGTTCATCCTACAGTGCCAGCACAGTCTTCCATTAATCTCCAGCTCAGTCCCTTAAAGGAGGAAGTAACAACTCTGTAATGATAAGGCTCGTGGCAGCAGCCAGAGTGCTTGAAGGTCTGTTCTTGTAAAGAAAATTTTTCAATTAGTTAAAGAAGCCAGGAGCATCAGCTTTCAAAAAAAGAGCTTCCTTATGAATCTTTGATCTCTCTCACTGTACCATGTTTCTCATGAAAGACAGTCATAGTGGCACTGTTTAAATAACATCTACAAAACAGTTCAATTTGCAAATCAGTAGGATTACAGTTTCCTTTATAATCTTTATTTAAATGAAGTAGCATGAATGAGCTGTTAAATTAAGGGCTTGTCTATGAGAGTTGTGTCCAACTAGAAGTGGCCAATACTTGAGAATAACAAGAAAAAAACCCATGATTCATGCAAACTAAAAGCAGAAAAAAGGCCAGTTTGAAAATGCCTGGTCTCAGTTTTGGTCGTAGAGTCTCAAAACCAAAGGGACTTATTCAGGTAGGTTACCCACCCTCTTAACTACCTATGATTTGTGCTTTTCTTTCAGGATGTTGCTGTTTATTAAACTTGAATAAAAATAAGCAATTTCTCAGCACGCCAGAAGCTCGGCATGGCCAGTTGTCCCTGCTGTGCTGGAGAAGACCTGCATGCTACCTGACAGCACAGTTACAAAGCCAGCCCTTGCTGCGTGTACGTGGTGTTGCAGGTCTCTATATTGGGCTGTCCGCCCCATGTTCCCCACGTCGTACTCCATCCAACTAGAGAGGCGGCAAAATCAGCTGTGGAGGTGTGTGTGTGAGACATCCCTTTGAGAGGCCAGAGGCAATCATGGGGTACATCGAAAGGAAGGTGTGTTTTGAGTCCTGAGCTGAGGGCAGGAGGAGCGAGTCCCAGAAGTGCAGACCGTGGGAGACAGAAGGAAGAGAAAGGAAGACCCTTGTCTTACCCTTGGTCCTTTCCTTGGCTGGAAGATGTTTCCTATTGCCCCAAGCCTCTTTCCAAGAGATGCCTCTGAAACCCTGCAAGGATCTGAAGAATTGTAAGGAGAAATGCTAGTGCTGTATTAGGGTATGTTCCGCCAAAACCTGTTCCCTGCCTGTAGCCTGCAGCTTTTAGAAACCTGGACAACCACAGATCCACCCTCTCTTCAACTGCAATACAAGCATATTCATCTGATCACAGATTTAAGAGTTACTACTGCTACTGCAAAGTGTGATGGCAGAGGTTATGTTCCAAAAATGTAAATGTCAATGAATTACATAACCATCAGTTTAGCTTTTTCTTTGTGTGTGTGTGTATATATATATGTGTGAGATTCAAATTCCTAACATGCTCCTTAGGATTATCATGTTTTCGCATGCTCTTGAGGTTGGTAAAGTGAGCACGAAGGGGTCCTGAGCACCCTGTAAGTGGCAGAAATGCCTGACAATGTTACCTGGCAGAGCCAGCATAAAACACTCATGCAGCATCTGCAAGAGCAAGCTTTTTTTTTTTTTTTATGGCAAATACCAACTAAGAGTAGATGTAGGATATTTCAGTGTTTATGATAAAAATATACCAGAACATAACCACATATTTCATAATAAAAAAAATTGCATCTTGAAAGCATTTTTGACAGGGTTCCACTTTAGAAGTTAATGGCAACATCAGAGGTACAGGAGTCCTAGAATAAATGGAAAATTGGCTCCAAATATTAAAGACAGAGAGCAAGAAACCAAGAAAAGCATAGTCATAGATGGATGATACTGCTTTGGCAGGAAAGGTAAACAGTGAGGAAACATACTGCCAGATGCAAAAAGACTTAGATCATTAAAAGGGAAAGAGATGAAAAAACCATTCAACACAAATAAATTAGAACAGTATCACCAATATTGTCTGTCAGCATTTCTGCTATAAATCCTGGTTCACAGGAGTGTATTCCACATCTGAAAAAAATATCTCCCGAATGGAACTTGGCATGCCAGATTTCTGGCCTGTGTTAGCATGTCTTTGGTCTTCACTAAGTTTCGCGAGACATAAATGGAAATTTAATTTGGATTCACGATGATTCAGCTGGTACGCACAATGCAGCCACACCAGTTTGCGTTACCTGAAGTTTGAAGAAGCCTTCAACAATTATTTTTTTCTCCTCTAGTAAAAGCAATAGACAAGCTATTATAGTTTAATGTTGGGTACTTTAAATCTTGTAACAACATTTCTTTCAAAACTGTTCAACATACCTTCAATACAAAATGTTAAGATGGGGCAGGAAAAAACTGACGCTGCCTGTTATGCAAGTAATTCACCTTTGAAAGGGATGTCTGACTATATACTTCTTAAACTATCAACAATACATCTCCTTAATAGAACTGGACTAAATACAGACTGATCTAAAATCCAAAATAGACAAGACCAAGAAGTAGTCATTTTCAATAAATATCTGTATTGTTTTGAAAGAAAAAATAGTGTTGTTTTTTTTTTTAAAAAAAAGGTGATTCAATAATCCTCTAACTGCTGAACTCATCCTAGCAAAAATCTGGTCCATATCTCACCCATCCCATTATTAATCCATATCATTTTTTTTTTAAATCTGATCATCTACAGAATAGTACTTGAATTTTTTTATAACAGTCTTTCAAGTCACTGTAGGAATTCTGAAGGATACAGCATTATCTTCCACTGGAAGCTGTAACATTTTAGGCTGATATAGATTTTCCTTTGGTAGACTGTTTTGATATATGGATACAAAGGATTTCAAGAGATTTGTCAGTGTAAAATTGAATTAAGTGTAAATTGTTTAAATAATTGTATGTGTACAGTAAAGTGCCTTTGAAAAATAAGGCTACAGCTATGTATGTGCTGGTAAAAATGAGAAATTCAGAGCTAGGAATAGGTCATGCCCTATGATACATGGTGCGCATCGCTGCTGCCTTTGGAAATTCAGCTACTTCACCTGTCCCCCTGATGTGATGAAGACAGAGGGAGTAAGATAAATTGCTCTTCATAAAAGAGATTAGGCCAGAGCAGCGAAACTTTATTATAGCCAGCAGAAGGAAAAACAAAGAACAAACAAAGTATCTAGAAAGTGAGAGGATGTATTTACTGCTGACCATTGATACTTCACTGACTCTGCGGAGCACTCTCAGCAGCCTGTCCTCCGTTTGTTTTGTCTTCTGGGTGACTTTGGTGTCTCTAAATTATCACCTCTTGTATAAATAAGGTCTTATAGGAAAGGGGCTCTCGTGTTCCTGTGCCGATGACTCAGCCAACGAGTGGTTTGGATTCGGGGTTTTCCTCATCCTGTCATCATAACCCACATTTCTTAGCAAGGCTTTGTCAGAGAACTTGACTCACGGGCTAAACCTAGACACGTCTGCCGACACGGCTGTAAATGGTTTCAGCTCATTACTTATTTATTTATTTATTTACCTGCAAGAAAATACACATCAAGCTTTTACACACTGAAAGGGAATAAAAAAGAAAAAACAACAAACCCTGCACCCTGGATCTTACAAGTGAACTGTGAGTGACACGAAACATGAGGAACCCCTAATGGCATCAGGCACCAGGCAAAGAGTCCTTAGTCCTGGCATATGGATGGTAACAGCAGGTCCCAGTGGTACGCACAGCAAACACACAAAGAAGTGGAAGTACTGAATGCATTATGCATTTTTCCAAAGAATATTTTTTTTTTTCCTGCTCATAGCGTGTGTCCTGGAGAAAGAGTTATATAGTGCTGCAGATCCAAAGGAGGTTTCATCCCCACCTGGTGTGTGTGTAACACACCTCGGAGAAATATCGGCACGCACTTAACAACGTAGGCACTAGGAGATCCCACAGGTATATGAAAGCATATGGAAAAATAAGCGCATTAGCATAGCTGAATGCAATAAAGTACTAGGGGGATGAAATGTTATTTTGCAAGTGGAGACTGAATGCATCGGAGGAAAGAGGAAAGACAAAAGCAGCAGCTCACGCCTCTGCAAACAGGCAAACAAACAGAAACGCTTTCTTTTCTTGCCTTCCAGCTTTTCGTTTCCACATAACCCTTGTTTTCCAACTTCCATTGTGTCTTGTTTAAATGTTTTAGCTCTCTGGATCTTTTAATAAACTCCACACACATCCATGCACCAATATAGAAATAAGAAAAGCCTGCTGCACATTCAGATCCTCGCTTTATGCTGGGAAACATGACATCCGACTGGGAGCCAACCTGACGGTGAAACGTTGTCCTACAAGGTAAGTAAAACCCCAGCTGACGTAATCAGACCAGGATTTCCCAATGGGGAAAAGGTGCTGAGGGATCGACCCCTTGTGTCGTAGCCTGGCGGGTATGGAGAACAGGTGGTCAAGCTATGTGCTATGGCCTGAAGAGCACAAAATACAGAGTTTTCTAATGTAGCCATGCCTTAGCACTTTGTTTGTGTTTTCCCTTGGTCCTTTCTACTTTTGCTATTTTGCTTTCTGAATTTTTAAGGCATAGGCCATACCTCTGCAATATCTGCTGACATATTCTTAATCCATCTTAGATGGACACTAAAAGGGAATTCAACAGATTCGTGCCTTGGAAGAATTATGGAGAAAATTCATACATTATGAAGGTACTGAGAGCAATACCTTAAAGTTACACTGTGATTTCTGCTGAACTGGCATGGTAATGCTCCAATTTCTGCTCACTGCTGGACATAGATTTTTCTGTGCTTCCTACTCATACAACTCAGAGCCTAAGTAAGTTTTCTGTGTAGTTTTTGTTCTTTATTGGTAGACATTTATCCTGGGGGAAATGTTTTTTTCCCTCCTAAAATCTCTCATCCACAAACTCTTTTCTGTTGCTGTTACATTACTTCATATCCCTGTAACATAAATTACAATTTAAAAAAAATAAATCCCTCTTTGAATTTCTCTTTAACTCATATTTGCTATATCTCAAAAATGAGTAAAATATTTTTTAAAAATAAATATTTTCCTTTAATCTATGATAACTGAACAGACGTTTGCTAAATGAAGCCAACAGACATGAGAGGATTCGTTAAGTATTTGAGTTTTCTGACACTGCAGATTGGAAGGGAACAGCTAGGGGCTTTGCCAAAGACAGGACTTTGAATTTTTTTTTTTCCCTTCATTCCAGCAACCTATGCAATTGAGGAGTTATAGCAACTGTACATGTAATGCTGGACTATTGCAGTATTAAAGAAACTGTGCCCTTTCCCACTGTACACAGCACCCTCCGAAGTAGATAATATAGGTCATAGCTTAAAAATGCAAGCAACATCTTTAAATATTAAAAATTGTACACAGCAATATTATTGAATTGATAACATTTCTTTCAACAATTTCTGAACAATAACAACCGGAAAACAATGGCACAGATTCATTTCAGCTTCTTAAAACCTTAAGCTTCTGAAATCAGAGTCTTCATATTAGCATTGAATACAGCAACATTCTGATTTAAATTATTGACAGCCTGAACTAAATTAGTTAGCGTCTCATCTAGTTTCAACAGTCTGCTATTCATTGGGTCGTTCAGATGTTGGATGGATTCCATCAACATCTCCTGAACACACTTTTTTTTTTAAGCCAATCTGCTGCTCTCTGGTTCCTTTCTGACACTTCCATCCCTTTCTAATATCGTGTTCCCTGAGTTATCACCCCTCATTTCCACACACTTGTTCTCTGTCATCTTCACTTTCTACTCTTACTTTGCATTTTCCTCCCATCTCCTTATCTTACATTGTGTTCCTTATCAACTCCTGTGACATGTAACTCACTGAAATACTGATGATTCTTTTGCTTTTACAGTTCTTAATTGTGTCTTATGGATCACTATTGGAACGGATGCACCGTCATTGTCTCAAAATTGAGTTTCAATATGCAAGTCGTTTTACACTGAATACACTAAAGTATCTCAGAAGGAAGAAAAGGCACCAGCCTTAGGGAAAACCTTAAAGTCACATTGCTTTTCATGTAGGTACAGGAATTTCCCCTCACTCTAAAGACCATATAAAAATTGAGTGCTTCCTTCATGGTTACTCTTTTCCTCCCTGTACTTTGCGTCTCCTAATGCATCCTCATATTCTTACCTACCTGCTCTGGTTCCCCACAATTTCACTGCTGTACTGGCAGAACGTCACGGGATGGAAAGAGTGGTTGAGTGGGGATGACAGGCAACGTGGAAGCTGGGAGAGTGGGAAACACAGGAGAAATACAGCTTTGTGAAGGTTGGATTGAGAAATGTGGGAGACTTCTGAGAACCAGGAAAGAAAATCCCCTTCCGGGAAAAGCCTTTCTGACGAGTATAAAGATGTGTTTGTGTTTAGGCTGATGTGCAAGAATAGCAGAATGCCATTTTTTTCACATTGCAAACTCATTTTCATCTTTGAGAATCAGTGTTAAAAATTATAACCCCTTTCCTGCTCTTATTTCAAAATTACTGGTCTCCAGTTCCCCATGTATCCTCCTAAGTGACATAATTTCAGCTCCCACTTAAAACATAACAGCTTTTCCTCCGCATAAACTCTCAGTTGCAGACCTCAGTGTAGGTGCAGTGGCTCAGATAACAAACTCAAACCCAAGGTAGCCTCAAGTGCCAGCCTAATGATGAGGGCCCTGGATATGTTTGTCATTCCCAATCTGCTAGTCTTTATTCTAATTGCACATGTAAATCAGCTACCAGTTTTAAGCTAGCAGAGAAGATAGGAAAGTCAGTTGGTAAACCAGATTGCAGGTAAGGAGGAAAGAGAAGGCACCAGTAAGATTGGTAGATTAATCCTTATATCCCATTTATAGCATAGGGAAAAAAAATATTCTAATCTTAAAGCTGACCAACAAACCACCATCATACTGCAGCACATGTCAGATTTTATCGTTGCTCTTGTATTTTAGAGTTGCTCTTGTACCCCAATTCTGTCCTGTCATAACCCTCTGGGAGCAGGGGATGGTACGACCTGCAAAGGGAGCAGCTACTTGTATGATTTCCCATCTGACGTGTTTGTGATTTTGGGGAAGGGGCCAACGGCTTGGGGCAACTCTAAGTTTTTCTGACTTAAAAAGGCACACAGTTGGCTGTGGAGGGACTGAGAATTCGAGCTGTGGATTCTGCGCTACATTGTGCCTTCCTTGGCTCTAGCCTAGGAGTTCTTCTTGACTCTGCGTACCTGGGCCCTTCAAAGCCTGAAAGCAAATCTTGCTCCAAAGCTGCCTGATTGAGACTATGCCTATGGTTCAAAGCTGGACAAATATCAAGAATCACCAAAATAGACACACACATATTTTTAGTGCATTTCTGGACGGCTGCATGGAGGTGTTAATCCCTACGTACAGCCATTAGCAAAGAATTCATTATTCTGCCCAGTGAGTTATCCTTCTATTAAATGTTAGGAAAAATTAGCCTAATATTTACAGTCAGCTATTTGTTATGTTAAAGAGGTATTTGCCAAATCTTCAGCATCTCCACCACATGCACAAAATCATACTTTAAATGAAGTAATTCTGAATTAAACAAGTGTGCTAGTACTACTAGTGGGATTTATAGTAACCAGTAATGGTCTAAGAATGTATTTCACAGATTGCTTCTTTATATTGCAAAATGAATAGAGTTTTATATCTGAAGAAACAAATCTGCACATTAAAAATCAATGTTTCTCATGATACACACTTGGTATTATTTCTGGGAATGCTACAGCTGGCATGCACAGCCTAGTTAAAATATTATAATTTACTTGACTGCATGCATAGTCGATTTGCAGTCAAAACTGCCACTTACTACATGGGAGGAAAAACAATGACTTCCATGCTACTGGAAACATCAAAGGTACTTTTTGCACTACTCCCCCTCAAAGCCTCCTGGGAAAAGCCCTGACTCATAAGCTTTCCACTGGTTACGAGAGTGCTTCTTAGGTTTGAAAAAAAAAAAAAATCATATTTTGCTACAGTACCTCCACTGAAAAATCCTCAACAAGCAGAATGGATTGAAAAATTCAAGCATGACTAAAAAGTACATTCCCCACTAGTCAGTGAATTTTGCTCCCTATTTGTCACTGCCACCTTGGAGAGCGGTGAGCATTAATAATGCATGGATGCTAGGAATGTATTAGCAACTAACCTTGCGAAGAAAATCAACTGGGGACCCAGAAGAGCTGTTAAAAAAAAAAGGGGGGGGGGGCGGGGAGAAACAAAGTCAGAGCTCTCTGGTATCCTCTTATTTATTGAAGAGATTTTGGGAGAAGTGTCAGGGATGGCGGCAACTATGTATCACTGTAAACTAAGGCTGAAAGTCTTTGGAATGGGGTCGTAATTGAGTTCATTGATCACATTCAGGAGGAGACCCACCCCCACCCATGAAGCTCTCCAGCACCAGCTACTTTCCAGCAGAAGAAATACCCCAGAGGATAAAGGATATTTATGCAAATTGGTGGTTGGAGCAGAAATGTCTTTATTAAACACATGTTTTTAAGGAAAAGCGTCATTCTGCTATTATTCGTGGTTGCAGCTATTTTGCTGCTAATTGTGATTAAATTTTCTTGGAAATTGGTCAGCATGCCACATTTGCTGACCAATTTTTTGCTAAGCTAGGGCCAGGGTGGTGGGTGGAAAAAACCTTCACCTTCACCTACTTCTACAACTGAACCGTAATGATCACGGGTTTACTCCTACAGCTATTCAAACATGGTTATTTACATCTTTTATTTTATAGTGACATGATAACATATGGAT
This sequence comes from Ciconia boyciana, assembly GCF_034638445.1. Classification (NCBI taxonomy): domain Eukaryota; kingdom Metazoa; phylum Chordata; class Aves; order Ciconiiformes; family Ciconiidae; genus Ciconia; species Ciconia boyciana. The sequence continues at coordinate 4,262,417 of NC_132943.1, read as the reverse complement.
TTTATTCTCGTTTTGAAACTCTTCAGTCCTTTCAAATCCAAGTACCCAAAGATATCCAATACCCAATGAAAATATTCTGCTTCTTAAAATAAAACAGGCTTACTATTACACTTCTATAGTTTGAAACAATTTGTACACTAAGCTGCTATATCCCGCTGTTAGACTTGGCAGTAATGGTTTCAGTTATATATTTATGTCCTGCCATCTCCTTTTAATATATATTGTTTATATTCCAAGGCCTGTTTTCTGGTATAACAATCATTACAAGTTTTACGTGGAATATAGTCGCTTTTTGTGTTATTAGCCAAAACAAATATTGTGTTTAAATCCACCTTATTGATTCACTTTCTCAATGAATGTACCCAACTTGTCAACGTAATGGGGAGATAGAGAGGAATATTCATAAGGTCTGCAGAAAAAAAGGAAAATAACATGGTTTTCCTTTTTCCTTCTGCTGGATATATGGACAAAAAAATTGTCATCTATTTGCCTCATCAAGGAAAAATGCCCCAGAATTATCTGTGCAGAGCCATACTCCTTCTACTGAAATAATCAGAATGACCTGATGCTCCTAGCAAAACTATTTGCTTTGTAACTCATCGGTTATATTTTTAGTTACCCATTGCAGACCTTCATGCAATTAATTCATTAAGCTCATTATGACTTAATGTTGCATCCCAAATTCAAAGTTCTATATATACAATTTAATCTTTGGTCATTTTTTATTAAGATGAGCTTTGAATGAGCTATATCCCCCAATAGAAGGATTGGGCCAACTCCCTAATTAAATGCTGAAGCCTGTGGATAAGCCAGAAACCTTACTGTGACAAAATCCTCCTGCTTTTCACCTGCTTTCCTAATACTTATCAGCTAATTCATGCCATTCTTCTAATCTTTATTTGATGTTGAAGACAAAATAAAGTTAAAAGACACCTGCTGGTAGATAGATTTTCCACTGAACATGCTTATACAGGCCTTTAGGAAAACTAGATTCTGGCATCCTAAGAGGATCACATGATTAAGATCTGAAGATTGAGAAGAGAATTGGTTCAGTACCAGTTTCCCATTCTCATTACAATTGTTCTCCTGAGAAATGAGTAATTTTTCACCATTGTTTTCTTGACATGACAGTCTTTGTTGAATTTTAGTGGGGGTTTTTTTGCCATCTTTCTTTCTTTATCCCTTCTCCTTTTCTTCTTCCTTCTAAACCTCCCTATGTATGCCACAGTTGTTTAATTTTTGTTATGGAAATGATTAAAGTTTTATTTTGTTTTGTTTTGTTTCATTTATCTCCCAAGAGTTTTTTAGGGTGATAGTCACTCTGTAAATGAATGTAAAAATGCTTTTGTCACATTAGCTTGCATGTTAACTGGTAAAATGCTTGTTATTTTACTCTCATGTTACATTCACAACAGGATAACAGTTTTGATCCTGTTATGCAAAAATCTGCATTATAAATTAGAAGGCATATTTCACACTTTTTTATCTTGGGCAGATTCCTAATGTAGTCATTAGGTGTTAGGATGAAAAAATTGAGATAAGTCAACTTCCATTAGCTCAGCTCACATTAGCTTCAGTAGGCACTAGCTAAGGCAACACATGCTGGTACCTTGCTTATAAGACCTGAATCTTGGTAATGTCTAACCAATCTCAAGAAATTTTGAGCCTGACAAACCCCATGCATAAAGCTTGCTAGTCGAGTGCAAAATATCTTGGGCTGAAGGCATTTTTAAAATCCTTTTTTTTTTTTTTTCTTAAGAAAAAAAAGTATTTAGCTAAACAGAGCTATAATTACTAGTTACAGTAGGATACTAGTAGTTTGGTCTTGGAAAATTCAACAATATCTTTCAACTGCATCCTAATGTTTCTTAGTTCAAAGGCAGTTTTTCAAGAGGTTAACATCTTTTTCTTCTTTCATCTACTTGTACAGTTTCTAAGCAAGCCTGAAATTAGTCAGATAAACTTTTTATGGAATTCCATTTGTATTATTTCTAACAACAGTAGCACTGTGAGGCTTCTTTGATTTTGCAGGTTTGGAGACCATTATTATAAACTGTGCAATGCAATGGTGCTAAGTTCATAAAGCAGTGTCTGCTAAATATGTTTAAGATCACTGTATATTGCACGTGACTTAATTGTGCAACTTCTAAAACATGTCTGAAGGAGTGCCACCTTAAGAAGACATCTAATTTGCTTTCAGAATAATATTTTATATCAACATACCCAGTACAATCTGATAGGTTACAACAGCAATCATCAATCAACATGACAAGCTCAAAGGGATGCTCCTATGAGCTAGACGCACAGAGGAATAGAGGTGCCTCAAGTGAAACAACAGCAGGTTTTGGGAGGTGATGTTCAAAATGCTGATCCTCCATGCTCCTTCCTCATTAAACCAGCACCTAAGATCCAGGCACTCACAATCTGTACGTGTCAATGTTTTTGACCGGGTTATCCCTTGGAAACCTGCATTTCGGTTTGTGTGCTTGTGGGATCAGACCTCTCTCTAGCCAGTGGTTCAGTGCTCTCAGGGGTGAGCTGCTCTCCCAGCACTTGCCCTGCGTTTGTGGAGCACAACTGCAGAGCTCAGCTCGCTCTGCCCCTTGAACATCACAATTCAAGTCCCTTGGGTGAGGAGGGGGGGATCATTAATGCGATGTTTAGGTACGGGAGTGAGGATCTGATTTCCAGCCCATGACGCTGCATCTTGACTCTAACCCTTACATTATTGTAAAAACGTAGGACTTCTCCCCAAAACATGTTTATTAAAAAAAAAATAAAAAAAATTTCCAAAACTCAAACCCAAAAACAAAGAAAGAAAGAAAAAAGAACAAGAATTGCACCTCTTGAGCTTAGTCTTATCATAATGGGCAGTATATTCCCGTGCTTGATTTCCAAGTCTTTACTTCTCTGTTTCTGCCCAGCTTCAGTCCTTTGTCCTATACACAACGTTTTCAGCTCTATATTTGCATGGTGCCTGAAAGAGTCAGGTCCTGCTGTGGGACTCAGGCTTTTAGGCTCTGTATTGAAACACATACATATTAAAAATTGTATTTTGAATCCTTGTGGTCTAAAGCAATGCAAAAAGAACTCTCCTCCACATTCGTGAGGATAGCTGTAAGAGTCATTCAGGCTTCAGAAAGGATTTTGTTCAGCAGGGAACTTTCTTCTGGGTTGTAAGGATTCTCTTTGAGAAGACTCTCTGAGAGAATTCTTCTTTCTACAGAGTCCTGATTTTATCTTTTCAGGATAAAGTGAAGGGTGCTTTCACTCCACGGCTTTCTGAGGTACCGGCATCTGAAAGACTCACCATTCCAAGCCTGAGACAAGTCACGGAAGAAGAAAGAACAACTTATAGCTTTGCTTACACAAGTAGGAATGAGACCTTTTTTGCTTTTCTACTATAGAAAAAAAAATGTGCATATGTGGGCATGGGTTGGGAAGGATGAACTCAAGGGAAGAGACGATCTGTAAGACAGGTGGGATGGGTATGTGAATAAAGGCTTGGTAGCCATTAAAGCAGCTTTTACCGATGTACTTGCATGCACATACTAATAGAGACTAAGTCGCTCCTACAGCAACAGCTCAGAAATGCCCTTCAGGCAAGAAGCCCCGTCGTCCTGGTTCCTCGTGCTGGAGTGGCCCAGCGGTGAACTGCCCAGGCACAGCTCCTGAACACGTGTATGTTCGCATAACAACCAAACCACAAAAAGCCTCCATACAGCTCTTTCCCCTCTCTGCATATAAGCCTCCCTACACGAGTCCAGCAAAAAGACTCCAGATTGCTCTGTTGGGATTTAGATCAGGACTTTTATACCCTTACTGCAGTGGCACAGCTACATGCGCACACACATATTTACACATTAAGCAATAAGAAGGAAAAAAAAACCCAAAACTTAAAACGTTTGAGAGTGTAACATGAACCCATTTGCAAATATGCACTGTCTGTCCTGAGACAGAGTCAAAACACATAAAGCTGTCTCTTCTCTTGACCTTGCAAAATCTTGCCATACCCATTACAAACTATAGCCAATTTATTTTTGTAGAAATGGAATTTACAGATTACAAAAATGGTTTGCTCGAGTCATCACCATTCCTTTGAACTCTGAGGCCATTTGAATTTGATCCTGACCAGCCTGACCATAAACCATTCTGTTTGGATAATAGAGGAAATGGAACAGTTTGTCTTGAGTAACCTTATAATAAACTGTAGCTCAGTAGTTATGAATTACAACTAAAATAGCAAAAAAACAACAAAAAAGTATATGTATCCATGTGTGTATACTTTATATATACGTGCATACACTCACATAAATACACGCGCAACTACCAGGTGAGTGAAGTGAATGAATGAAAAGCTCTTGTAATGCTAAAATTAATTTTATTTTCAGTTAAAAGTAACAAACTTCATCTACTTGTTCATTATATTTTTATTGTATTAATAAAATATTGCTCATTTAGATGAGCATGATAAATAAAAAACCTATAAATTGTCTACTTATATTCACACTATGTTCAAAGCTAGTGGATTAGTCACAGCTAATAAAGTTCCAAAATTTATTTTATTTGGATTTTAAAGTTTTGCAATGTATTTTTCATAAAATCACTGAAGAGTGGAATGCTACTTTACTCCAAATGCTACTTTACTATACTACTTTACTCCAAAGTCTTAGAATTCACCTGAGCAAAATGAAAAAGCTTTTTTTGGTACCATATTCAGCAAAAATAGCAAAAATATGGGAATCTCAAGGAAGCAGGGAAGAAAAAGGTGCATCTGTTGCTGTTACGCAGACTTCCCTGTGGGTACCTCACTTGTTTGAGGTCTGGAGGATTTCCTAGGCTATGAGAAGAAAGAAGACCATGCAACCGTTTCTCCTTGGAAGCCAGCACAGCATACTATAAAAACATTACAACAGCTAAATCCAGCAAGAACAGATTTAATTTATACCTTAATAGAGACTTTCATCCCATACAAGATGCGCAGTGTCAGGTCCATTAAAGTACCCAAAAGTCTGAGTTTGCCAACATGGAATTAGATTCCTAAGCCTAAACTTTCGTCCTCAAATGCTTAGCTGACTTCTCAACCTGGAGCAGCTCTGGGATTGAGTTTGGGCAGGGGTTGCCCCTGCTCCTGGTGCAGTCTGGATGCTGCGCTGCACAGCCCAGAGCTGGCCCAGGCTTGCCGGAGCTGAGTACCTCTGGCCTGGCTCGAGAGCTGGGCAGTGCCCCTTCTCCACCCTGGTTTCACACCCTTCACCTGGAAGTGAAGCCAAGCAGCTTGTCGTGGTTTAACCCCAGCCGGCAACTAAGCCCACCCAGCCGCTCACTCACTCCCCCCAGTGGGATGGGGGAGAGAATCGGAAGGGTAAAAGTGAGAAAACTCCTGGGTTGAGATAAAGACAGTTTAATAGGGAAAGCAAAAGCCACGCGCACAAGCAAAGCAAAGCAAGGAATTCCTTCACTGCTTCCCATGGGCAGGCAGGTGTTCAGCCATCTCCAGGACAGCAGGGCTCCAGCACGCGTAACGGTGACTTGGGAAGACAAATGCCATCACTCCCAACGTCCCCCCTTCCTTCTTCTTCTCCATTTTTATATACTGGGCATGACGCCGTATGGTATGGAGTAGCCCTTTGGGCAGTGTGGGTCAACTGTCCCAGCTGTGCCCCCTCCCAGCTTCTTGTGCACCTGGCAGAGCATGGAAAGCTGAAAAGTCCTTGACCAGTGTAAACACCACTTAGCAACAACCAAAACATCAGCGTGTTATCAATATTATTCTCATACTAAAATCCAAAACACAGCACTATACCAGCTACTAGGAAGAAAATTAACTCTATCCCAACCAAAACCAGGACACAGCTTCACCTCTGATATGCTCCACAAAGATTAGGTGCCACATAAAATGCGTCAGAGGTATATCCCAAATAATAATCATTCAAATCCTGCAAAATGAATACAGACGCTTCTGCCCAGCAGCAGGAACCAAAGTCCAATGCTGCTCTTTCCTAGCATCTGACATCGGCAATGGGTCCTGACCACTCGCTGCGTAGACGTGCCCTGAATTTCCACAAGAGAGGAGGGAATTGAAGTTGTTTACTTCATAAATGGCTTTCGCTACAGTAAGTTGTGAACTGCCATTTGAAACGGCAGAGAGTAGTGGAGGCGTGTTCAGCCTTTGAAAAATTGCGTATGCTCTGGTTTAAGGGTTCAGGGCTGCGTACACTGAGTGGCTGAAGGATGAGTAGAAGTGGCACAGGACTTCCCCACCCAGTATTTCCCATCAGTTCTCTGGAGACAGATCCCTTTTCAGCAGACTGATGATTTTAGCCTTCTGGAGACTGTGACTTTTTCTGTGCACTTACTGTACCAGGAGATCAAATGCTGGGCAGAGACCATGGTCCCCTTGGTGGCCATGTCCCTAAATTTAGAGGTGTTTCTGCCAACTGTGGATGAGAGGACTCATTTCAACCCGGCTACTGAGTTGCCCCGTGCTGCTTAAGAGGACTTCCTAAGAGAGGAACTAGGAGAGACCTGGTGGAGCCAGGCGAGCAAAGTTAAACCATTCCAATCCTGCAAGACTAACTATGAAAAATTTTCTATGGCATCATTTTCCAAACATAGATTTTAAGCCTTTCCAGTTCTCCAACTTGCAGCATATCAGAGGAAATTAAAAACAAAGAAAAAACAACCACCTAAACTACAAAGCTTCCATGTGTCACGAAGCAGAGACTCACAGACCATCAAAACCAGTCATCTATTAAAGGAGACAACTGTTAACTAAAGACATGGTCAGAGGCTCCCAGGCAGCTCCCATCCCAGAGCTGTTTCCCAGGTTTACCAGTAACCACAAAGTTCCTGGAACTCGGGTACAGCACATGGAGATATCCAGTGCCTGCAGAACACGTTGTAAAACATATTGCTTTAGTCTGTGCTTTTAGGTGATGGTGAGAAGAGGAAAAACTGAGTCACTAAAGCCTAGCAAGAAGAGCTGGAACAACGAAACAGCTACGTTTTTTGGTTTTGTTTTTTTTTTAATGAAGAAATACGCTGATTTTTCTTCTCTGTCGTTCATTGGACAGCAGCATTCAAGCCCTGCATACACATGTGACCATGAGTTTATGAATGAAAATATATGTGATTTCAAAAGATTGCACAAAAATTAACAGATGATCAGTGTCTGAAAATTTGTGCAGGGTGCGCATTATTCATTAATTGCCTTTTCATTTGATTATTCACTAAGCATTATTAATTATTCCCCTCTTTAAAGAAGCTTCAATGATCTAATCAAGAAGAGAGGGGGAAATATCATATGTCTTAGGAGACCAGTAGCATACATCAAGAATCAAGGATGAATAGGAAATAGTCAAAATGAAAAATATGTGAACACCTACAGCCAATGTTTGTAAAGTATCTAAAAATAACTAGGTCATTCACAGAAATCAGGACTGGTTCCCAAATATAAAAAACCTTTTACCAGCAAATTGTTCATAATGAGCAATTTAACCAGCTATTCAATAGTGATCCAAGCAATTCTCTGATTCAGAAAATGGCAATTTGAGCAAAGAGATATTTGAAGACTGACAAAGAATATTTTGACAAGGAATATCTGGAAAGAAGCAGTATTTAGCATAAACTTATCTAATTCTAAGAATATTAGAAAGCTCAGCTATCTTGAGTCCTAGGTGTCTGAGAATATGATGAAGGGGGAGAGATCTGTTTCTGATAGAGAGAAAAGGTGGTTTCTGAAGCATCCAGAAGCTGATTCTAATCCCCACTTTAATTAAAGAGGAGCAAGTTCTTCACACTGCATCTGCTAGACTTCCCTGGCACGACCAACTGCTCAGCGCTCTGACTTCCATCATCGTAAGGATTTTCCCAGTGCCAAGAGGAGACCAAGGGGGAGGGTGGGAGGCAGGGAAGGGATTGTTTTAATTCCAAACTGGAGCTTTTTATAAACTTCAAATATTGTAACTTTTTCTTTAGTTCCTCAGAAACAGTTTTATTCCAAGTGTCCGCACATAACCATAATTCATATCATTCTGTAAAACCTCATTTCCAGAACTATAAACAGGGTTGTTGGTTTTTTTGTTTGGGGTTTTTTTTTTGTTTTTTTTTTTTTAGTTTAACACAAATAAGCCTAACGTGTCTAATGATACGTGATCTAATGAAAAACAATATTGTTGCAACACAGCATTTGCATTTTCATGCAGGCAATACTTATCAGGTAGATAATAACATTTTATGTTAGGAAATAACAACGAGACTTTCCTGAAGTAAAAAAAGCCTATAATCTTCTATAATTCGGTACAGAAGAAAAGACATTATACCAGGGAAATTCTTCTTGGCAAACTAGGCTATGATTAAAGGTAGTCACTGGTACTTGTGATCATTTCCTAACCTTAAGCTTTAACTCTCCTCCAAGTTTAGTTTGCTGGTAACCTAGTAGTTTATGGTTAGAACATATCTTGATAGCAATCCAAAGTCTTCCTGAAACACACAAGTGGCTTGAGTTCTCTAGGAGATAATTGAATTCCGATACTAGTTTTTCTGTCAAATCTTTACAAAAATAAAATACATCATGAAAATCTAGAGACAGGACTAAGATGACCAGCATGCATACACAAAATTAATAGCATAGAGGTTGCATTATATAAAATCGCATCTCCCCAAATAGTAGTCTATTTAATATTAAAAGATTAGCAAAGGACTCATAATATTCTATATACTTTGCTAACATTTACGATTTCTTCCTAACTGGCCAGAAATGCATTTCCTTTCTTTGACAGACACTGTAACTCTTCCCTGCAAAATTATCACGACAATATACCAGCACAGGCACAGAAATCCTTCCTGTTCATGACCACAATGATAATGTTTCATGAAAGAATGAAACTATTTTACTTGCCTGTCCTTCCCCCTGCACAAAAAAACCCCAAAACAGCCTTGCTCACAGCAGCTAGATCACTAGGATTTTGTACTGCTGATAAAATCATCTTTCTACAGGACATTGCTGATATTAAGACATTAGAGTTCCCCGACAGATTTCACATTGAATTCTGATACCTCCTTAGTTAACAAACAGCTATTGCATATGTTCAGTGTGTCTCTTCGTGCCAGGGAGATAGTGTGTTATAGAAGCCGTGTTTCTGTTCAATTTTGCTGTCAGATGGATTACTACAGGACAAATGACTGTAACTGAGAAAAATCTCCTGTCCAAAGCACTGAGAAGTTTGTGGAAGACCTAGAGCAGCTAAGCTATCCTGAGCCATTCAAAGACAAGGTAAAAAACCCATCACAATACTTGCAGTACAAAAGAATAAGTGCACCTATTTAGGATTGCTTTATAACCAATTAATCCAATACAGATTTTGTCATTATTTTCTATTTGTATACAAATTCCTTTTTTTTTTTTTTTTCCCCCTTTTTTTCTTTTTATCAGTCATGTCTCCCAGCTAGGGGTAATAGCATGGCATTGAGCTGCAAAACGTCAGGCCAGGTGAAATGGAGAGCCAGACTGTGCATTGCATCTAACTAATTCATATCCAATTTCCCAGAGCACATTAAAGAAGAGCAGAGTCAGAACAGGCTCTTGGTACCTCCCAGCAGAGGTTCTTCCCCGCAGAGGGGTAACTGGCGTCATTCTCTCTCTGGTTACTCTCATATTAAAAGAACTAGATGTGTCAGAGCTACTTCACTCACTGTGCCAAGGACAACAGAAAAATCTAAGAAGTTATAAAGGTCTTATTTAATATCATGGACATCTTTGTGTTTTCCCGCCCAGATGATGGAGGGAAACACCTTTTTTCTGGAGGGTAGGAGATGTGGGGTTTTTGAGGGAGTGAATTGAGCTTGAGTTCACACAAGCTTATAGGCCTATAAGCTAAACAGGAGCATCATCGTGTTCAACAGAAAAACAAAACAAAATAAAACAAACACCCACCCACCCCCCAAAAAACCCCCCAAAACAAAAACCAACCAGAAAAAAAATCACACAGAAAGAAACATTTTCTTTAAAAGAAGCTTTGCTGAGGAAAGTTGTCCAGCTTTAGTGGAAGAAGTTACTTTTGGAAAGTGTCTGGGACGGTGGGAAGTGGACGCTTTCCCCCAGCTGACTTTCTCCAGATGCCCAGCCTGCACCCCGTGGCTCGGGGAGGTGAGGCTGGCGACTAAATCTTTGTGTGGTTCAAGATCTAAGTCAGGGGCACCAGAAGAGACGTTGATCTTGCACCTCGCTTGGAGGTCCACACGCTCCACCAGTATGCACTGTCCCTGTGATGGTAGTCATGAACGTTGCCATTGCCAAAATAACGGGGTCCCAAAAGACCCCTCTTCTCTGTGGTTCCCATAGGAAGCTGTAATGGACAGCTTAAACATTATACAGCTAGAAAAATAACTGTGCTCATACCATTGCATGTTATATGCTGATACCACCGTGACTTGTGTTGTAACTAATTTAACTGACTTACAACTAGTTTAACTATAGTGGGGGATAAGGCATATTCCCTCCCTGCACCAGATCTCCATCTCTCCGCAAAGGCTGACTTGATGAGACACTGAAACATTCTTCCTTTTCCATTTGCAAAACAACTAGCATAGTACAGATATGAGTGGAAATAAACACATACAGGAAGGCACACTTTCAGTACACTTCATCTGCTGTTATAAAATATCACTCTAACGCAGCTGAGTAACTTGTGTTTCACTTGCTTGATGATCTGTACAACAGAGTACAACATGCGTTGTGCGAGTGAAGGAATATGAGATGCAAATGTATGTTTGAGAAACACTTGCTTGACCATCGCTTGGTGCACTCTTTTCATTCCAGTCTCACAGGAGCTGAGCTCCTAAAAACACGTTACATTTCGTGCTAAGCTGTAAAATCCATCTGCAGCTACAGCAGTGGCATATACTGAAAACGAAGGGCAATGTAAGTAAGCATGACAGGGCAAGCCAAAAGCAGCTGATGGGTCTGAGGTACTACCTACGGTCGCAGGATGGGACACGCTGGCAGCAGGGTGCCCATGCTGGCAGTCAGGCTGCAGTTAAATCTCCCGGTTTTGTTTTGCTCTGTCTGAACCCTGACCTCTGGGGTACTGCAATTTTGCCTTTGCCAGTTGAGGGGCACATCAGCCTTCGATGCATCCCGGCTTTTGACTCATCCCCAGCTGGTAGCTGCTGTAATTATTCAACACTCTACGACTGGCAAATGTAAACTGTTTTGCATCCACTCTGCTTCCGCTGCATCGCATTAAATGCAATTGCTGCTCCCCAAGGAAGCAACAGCGACCATCTAAACCGTGTCTGCATCTGAACCCTTTGCTACGAATCAAGACATTTCCAGCACAGGGTAACTAAAAAGCTCTTACTTCTCTTAGAGCACTTTCAGACCAGATATAAGGTACCAATATAAAGCATCAATACAAAATATCTCTACAACAAAAGAAACTTCCCACACGGCACCCCTTTTCGTGGGCAAAACTTCCCATTGACTTCCCTGCCCTAGAGAGGACTGTATTGTAGGCACCAGCCCCTAATTTCTTGCTGCATGTAATTGCTTCTCAGATGCCCATATCAAACCTCTCCAGAACACAGCCTTTGTCACTGTATGGCTCTGCATCTAATGCATCTCCAACTCTTTCATTTCTGTAGAATAATGAATCTACAGTAGACGCTGAATTTTCCCTTTAGTTTAAAATCCTACCCCTGCCTGTTGCTGCCGTGCTGTAAGAGATAATGTGCTCCATGCCTACAGTATGGTACTGTTAGCCGTATAAATAATAATAATTTACACCCAACTCACACACTTTTTCGGTATTTCTGCAAGCAATCCAGAGGCGACAGGAACAAATTGATGGAGAGAGAAATGGGAGAATCCCACCCTGTCAGAAGATGAATGAGCTGAGCTTGCATGATGTGAACCATGGCTGACAGAAGCGAGGGGGAATCAAAGAGTGAGCAACTTTTGACAACACACGCTTCACAGCTCTGACCACTGAGGATCTACATGATTATCTCCAGACAAAATAACTGTGAGTAAAAGGCTTACATACACTTAAATTAAACACAGCAGGGTTTTAGTAATCTCTGTTTGCATTTTACTTTCTGTTAAGAAGGAAATTGCTTGGACTTGGAACATTTCATTTAATGGCATTTTTAGTTACCTTTTGTACTTCTAATGCCATAGTCTAAATTCAGGCCAAATTGCCCAGGAAGGCAAAAGAAACTTTTGTCCTTTATTTTTAATTGCTGTAGCTTCCTTACCAATTTTACTAAATTAAATGTGTTTTAAAACATCACCGTATTTGAAACCTAATTATGCCAATCTCTGGATGAAGAATAGCTAACAATACAAACCCCATTTATGTAATTTATTTTGCAAAGGAAAATAAATGGAATGTAGTTGCAGTAATGATATACATGTTTGCAATTCCACCCTGTTTTTTCTCTTCCCCACAACAACTTAGGGAAGCTGCATCTTTTTTAAACAAATGCTTTAAAAGCATCTCTGCTGTGGCATTTGTTGTATGTCCGTACTGTGCTTAGAATGAGGGAAACTCTGCATAATGTCATGTTCTCTCTAAGTAGCATGAAGAGTTTTTGTTTTGTTTGGTGGGTTGGGGTGGGTTTTTTTTTTTTGTTATGGCTGGTCATGAATGAGGATTATGGCCTGTCGCCCACAATAAGTCATGAATGAAGATCATGGCTGGTAATTGTAATGTGGAAAATAAAAAGAGTGGGAGATGCAGGGCTGAGATGCACTGGTTGTTGAATCATTATTCAGCATACCCCAGCAGAGTGGAGTTTAATCTTTTTAGACCACCTAGTCCTGAGAACTTAAATTTCGTTTTTGTTGGATAAGCTACCATTTACTCACTGCATTTATCAATTACTTGCTGACTACCTGGTACTTCTACCTTTATTAAATTCCATCCCAGGAAAGAAAATTGTTCCCAACCGATGATCCCACCGGTTAAAAGCAAGAAAACAAGCAATTCTCCCCCAAACAAACAAATAAAACATGGAGCAAAAAGTTATTAGAAGAGTGCACTAGAGCAAGTAAAGAAAATTACTGGTATTTTCCATAGCACAGTTTTTCATCTGTCAACAGAATTTTGCTGAAATCTTCTATTAGGCTTACAAAAAACTTCTCAGAAATTAACTCGCAAAACCAAAGGCTGTTTAAATAATAAAAAAAGAGATTTATATAAAAAACCTATATAACATTGATACCATGAATTTAGTTCATATTTAAACTCATTTGCTAGGAAGGTTCCCTCAAGCTCAGTAGCCTGTTCACTGTGAGTAAACACTGGCACATATGGGATTAAACAATCCAAAATACTTGTTGAAGATTACTTCTACAAATATGTCTTGGAAATTTGCTTTGCTGTTTTCTATGGGGTCATGTTATTTGCTCTCTGCAAGTGTTCAGATGAGCCCTGACTGGTTTATTCATACAAATATTTGCAAGACCTTTTAAGTTTGGCCCAAATGTTTATTCGTTCAAAAATTCATATGAGGAAGGACTTTATTTGTTATTCTTCATTCACTTTCCATCCTTGTTATTCCCACTTTAAAAACAGTCAAATATCCACTAAGGGAATGGATACAATACCCATGTGATTTTGATGACAAATTGTGTATTATAAACAATGACTGGTAGAAATGATCAGTGCATGAATAAGTCCAACACTTGTTTGCATAAACTATCCAGTAAATATTTTAAAATAACAAATACATTCCTAGAAATCAGAATAGCTGTATGAGCAAATCCTAAGCAAGAAAGAACACAAAATTTGTGGAATATTTTATTTGTCATAATTAATTTAACCACCTGTGTCTTAAAACTTCAAATACAGAAATTAATTAAACTCAATCATTTCTTTATATCCCTTCTAACACAACTGACTATAAGACACTCTTCTAGCTAAGGATACTTCTATGGAATTCTTTAAAATATTATTAGATATTAGATTAAGATATTTCTGAAATTAGGTATTTCACACATCTATCTATATTTGCTCTTGGGAAGCCTGAAACTCAATTTTTGTTGTGTTTTTTTTTCTCTTTTCTTCTCTTTTCCAAATGTCTTTCCTTCCTTGTGCACACATGTTACATTGTTAATCTTGGTTCTTCCTACTTGCTTGGATTCCTGCATTGATTTTATCCTAGAAGATCATGAAAGTGCAATTCTTTTTTTTTTTTTTCAGAGGAAAGAAATAGCATTAAAATATTTAACACATATGGCCAGTGGATAGAAGGAAAATAAACACTTCAGTTGTGAGGTCTTCCAGCTTTCTTGGTGTCCCTTTATAGTCTTAAAAAGAGCAGAAATATCAACATCTACTTTATATGACATAAGTAATAATGGTTACCAAAGTGTGACTTTAAAAATAGTTTGCCTGTTAGCTAGCAAGCATTTATTTATGCAGTGCTGAGAAGAGCTGAAGCTGAAAATATCCTTTCAGGTTTGCAGACATTTAAGCACATTAGAAGCTGTGGCACACCAACACGCAGGTATCACCCAATTTCATTACTACCTGATTAATTAACCTGTTTAAAGTGTGAAAGTTGGCACCTTGTCATTAGAATCCATGGGAATAACTAATGAGAAACTATGAAATAATTTGTTCCTCAATTAAAAAAACTGAAAGAATAGGTTTTATCTCATTATTCTTCTTTCCTGTTATCACCTATGCAAAGCCAAGAAGATTTTGTAAAACTTACTGTCTAAAAAAAAACCACGCTGTGTAACATCTTAGGAAACACTTCACAGATCTTTAATAAAATGTGGTGTTATCCAACACCAACAGGCAAGCCAAGAAGTTTTTAGGGAAAACGTACTCAGCAGACAGCAGGAATGTGAATACGAATCCTTTCATTTAATAGGATTTATTTGTTATGCTTTTTTAGCATATCTAGAGGTCAAAGAAACAAAAAGACTCGCTTGAGTTATTAATTGAGAATAAATTACATGACAAATATGGACCTTGTTTTCTATTAACAAGTTACCTGCAAATAGGTAATATCTTTTATAAATGTGCTCATTTAGGATTAACGGTTTATGGAAAAAAGAACCTTGGCTTTAGAAAATGGTTGTTATGAGCATAGGTTATTCGTTTTCATTAGTTTTGCTGTATTTGTCACTATGGTAAATATTCATGTTAATTTACAGATAAAGGAACAGGTTCAGGAAGATGTTCAGGGAAGCTTTAAACACCTAGGTGTCACTTGAGGTGTATAAGCCTGAAGTTTAGGTTCTCAAAATGACTTCTCAAAAACCCAAGTATTAAACAGCTAAATAGTCACTGGGCTATTCTGCAGCCAGTGTGGCTTAGCTGAATATACATATGGAAAATGAGAGGTTTAGTCCTGTGAATTACTGATTCTAAGCAGAAAGTCAGACACTTGGGGGATTTGGATTATCTATAGATAGCCAAGACACCGATAGCAGGATGGGTGAGGATGTTCCCCTGAAAACCAGATGGGAATTAGTTGAGATGAATTGGGAGAACAGTTCTGAAGATTAAACTTGTTGCATTAGGAGGTAATGGAAGAAAAAGGAAGAAATCTCAGGTGGCTTTCTTTTTTTCCTAAAAGGAGATGTGGAAGGAATGAGTACCCCAAAGAAGAGGGGAAAGTGGTGGTTATGGTTATCAAAGGGGAAAATTTAAAGATGTACTTGAAAGCATTAGCTGTAGGTTTAGGAAAAGACCCAACCCGAGACTCATTGAGAAACAACAGAAAATGGTCTTGGACATTGCCTGGGTTTGTGGGAAAGAAAAAAGAGAGGAAGAAAAGATAATCCTCCTATTACGGGTTTGCATGTCTTGTGGGTGTCAGTAGGCACCATTCTTGAGAAGAAACTCAGGAATGGACTCAATGTGTTGCAGCCCTAAGTTCACTTCTTGCTTGCTCTGCTCCCTCCATTCCTGGAGACTCGGACACTGTCCCGTTGAGAGCTTCCGTCTGGCAGGAGGACAAAGCTGTGGGCTACCCTACAATCCCTAGCACCCTACTGGAAAGACCCCTGCCTGGCTCCAGTCATGCTAGTTCATTGCAGCCTCAGAATAGAAACTGAAAGCAAAGAGAAGAGGCAAAGCAGTTTCCTGATATTTGGTCCAAAAATAAGTAGATGCTCTCCTGTGATTGGAAACTAAAAAGGAGAAGAGGAAATGAGGTAACTGAAAATTTGCCGACATCTTCAGATTTTTGTTACTGCTTTGGTGGTAGCCAGTGGTGACAGGTGACACATGACTTCCCCCCAAAAAAAGAATCCTTATTTGTGTTCATTTCAATTGCTGTCATGACTTATGGCAGGGGTACCGCAAAGCCCTTGTGCCCCGTAGACTTTTAGTCAGAATTTAAAGTCCAGTTTGACATTAGGCTGCTTAAACATCTTCATATAGTCTGCATTTAGACAGGAAATAAAGGAGATGTAGACTTAAAAACTTATGCTAGACCTAGTTAAAAATGCCTTTTCCCAATAGCTCTTTTTGTTAATACGCATAACGGGCCTTCGCTATGGCAATAGTCTTGTTTTTCCTTGAAAGTCTCCTATTTCATTGAAAAGCTGGATATTTGAAAAATAAAATATTTCCCCTTTTCTGGTCTTCCCTGATGGGGAGAAAACTTCCCCAAAGCACAGAGACACGTTCCCAGCCGGGGAGCATGGGCGCCTGGGCGGCGATGCTCTGGGCAGCCACCCGCCACCCTGTGATCTCTCTTCCTTCACCCACGTGCAGACATAGGGGCCGGACTCTCAGCAACCTTAAATGAAATAGTTTAATTGTTTTTATATCAATGTAAAGAGGATCTGGTTTGTTTCGGGAAAGGAGAAACTGAGTGTAAGGTTTTGGCTTTGCAAGGCAAGCAAAGAAAGGTTTCTTACTCATTCTTCCTGTATGAAGAGCACCTGCCGCTACTGAAAGGAATAGCTTCCCACCTTCCTCACGTAATAGATAGTAGAGACTTACTCCTAATTAAAAAAACCCACCAAACAAAACACCCAACCTTGTTCCATCTGCAGCAAGATATCAGGAAAGAAAGAAATAATACAGCCAAAGGTTCTTGTTTCCCCAGTATAACTCTCAATGATCCAAAAAGAGAGTGACACAAAAAAGGTAAAGGAAAAATCATATATTGCCACCATTTCACCTCTCCCTTTACACACACTAATGCACACGCATGCACACGCTCATACATGCACACACACGTACATACATAATTGATGAAGGTATAAATTTTTGTTTCTGAAAACCAGCTTTAGATGATCTTATTTATTTATTAGTACTACTGTTCAATTTATATTTTGGCTTGCTATTTATTATGCAAAATAACATGCTCATATCTTATTCAGCAGAGCATTTGATTAGTGTAAAGCTTTATTTGCTGGCCTGCATAACAGCATTTTGTCTAGTCTGCAGGCAATATAAGATATTCCAGATCGTTCATAATTTTGACTGACTCCAAAAAAGAAAACTGTTAAAAGGCTGAAACTCTTTCTCAGCATGTAGTTGGCAGCAAGGCCTTCGGTGATACCAAGTTACAAGTTAATTTTGTCTTTGATGGAATGACTTGCTACTTTTAACAGTAAATAAACTTTTTTTTTTTAAACAATACATTCTGAATTGCTGCAGGTATTACAGCATCCTGTGAAAAAAAGTCTTCTCTTCAGTGTCCAGTCTCTGAGGCCTCCTGGCCAGCAGTTCCATATTCAGAGTCTGTTTCTATTTTTAAGAGTGATCTGCAGTCTTTTTATAAGATCATTTTAATCTAAATCTACTGCATTTTATTAGTTTTCAGGTATTTGATATATGTTCTTTTTTATTAAGATTAATATAAAGTACTTTAGGAGTTGTCTACATGAAAGGTGCTACATAAAATAAATGTTTCTGGTGTGCTCCAACAACCTAAGTCACCAAGCAAGACCAGATGACTTCAAAAGATGCCTTTAGCTATCTGTTTAAGAATACTTTAAAACATTTTCATTTCAAATGCATTTAAAAAAAAAAAAAGTAAACTACCAAGTATAGAATAGATGATAAACATTGAAGGGGGGAAAACAGTCCAGGAAGGCGAGTCCAGAAAGCCATAAATGTATAAACTCAATGCATTTACTTTAAATAAATTATGCGCTAGATTCACAAGGAAATTATTGGCTCCAGTGCATGTATGGAGGAAACATAGCTTGAATAGTTTAAGGGGAAAGGTCCAGGCTAATCTTCCCTGACAAAAGTCCCTGAATGAGAAAACCTCAGTTCTTGTCTTCCACCCTGGTGCAGCCAAGATCCTCTTTAGGGCAATACTGTGTGTGGGCCCTGGTGGGGTGAGGAGAGCCGCGCTCCCGGAAAGAGGGGAAATTTGCTGTTTTCCCCCAAATGCTTTGGCTGGGAACAAACACAGAGTAAAGGGACCCCATAGACAACCCGAGAGAAATAGACATCTCCGTAAAGATACTTTTTAAAGAAAAAAAAAAAGGAAAAAGAAAAAAACCCCAACAACCAACCACCAAATATGAATAAAAAAATCTTCTTCTCAGGGCAAAGGAAAGCTGTCTCAGCAGCATCACTTTTAAAATGGATAAAAGCCCTTCTCAGAGCTGAAGACAAATCAGTGGCACCAGCTTTAACAAAGAGAGAAACCTTACTTAGGGCTAAAAGACAGCAGGAGTGGTAGGAGTACCAGCTGGAACAGAGATGCACATCAAAGAAATTAAAGCCCTATGGCTGAAGAAATTACATGGATACTATAAACTAATAATTTTAAATATTAAAAAACCCTTTTCAGGCTAAAGAAAAGATACACGTTGTAAGCAGCCAGCCCAAGGTTAGCAAGCACTGAGTGAGCACAGCCCCTCAGAACCGGAGACCTTTACCTTGATGCCTCCTAGGTAACAAAGTGAATTGTTTAATCCCTACTGGTTAAAGACACAGCTTGCTACTTTTTTTTTTTTTTTTCCCCCCTCCTCATGCTTTTTAGTTTCTGTTAAAATACATCTGTTAATCATACAGCAAAGTTGCACAAAATGTTCTGTTTCAGAACAAGGAGTTATACACAGCCTGTGTTTCACTCTACACTGATGCAACAGCTTGCTTTTCAGCATGACTCTGGCTTTTCCCTTGCCCTAGACATTAGGCTTTATAGAGTTAAATTTAAGGTCTAATTTTCTTTACTAGCAGAATGTATCTCATTTGCTATCAGTGCATGCAGTATACTTTTTGTCAACATGGTAATTCAAGGAGAAAGTCAGGCTCTCTTTGTTATCAGATTTACAATGGTTTCTTAAAAAGACAGCTTGTGTATACCTCCTGCCTCACTAGAATACTTGCTTGCTTGGTTCCTAACAATGGCTCATTAAATTCAGTCAAACTAGTATGAAACTTACCTTCAAACAGTTTCACTTGCTGAACCCCATTCTCAAAGGATTTTCTAATCTGCAATTTCTATTTTAGACTTTGAGCAGGAAATTGGAGAGAAAAGAGCACATAGCACTTTCTGCAAAAACACCAAAACCAAACAAAACTTGATGATACCATTTCAGAAGCAGAATAGATTTGTGTCACTCCTGTTTTGAAGGCAATCGTGCTCACAACATTTATTCTTAAAGCAGGAGCATTCACCGATGGTTTTGGCTGTAATTAATCTCATCTTGGAAGAGAAATGTATAGATTCCTGCAAACTTACTTTCACACACACACACCAAAGTCTGTTACTTTGCCAAGCTGCTCAAGAAGGTTCAAACCATACACAGCTCATTACTGGCCACTATAAAGTTAAACTGTTCGCGCACGTTTCCCACCTCACCCCCCAAAAAGCTGAGATTTAGCTGGACAAACAGAGCACAAGGACAGAATTTTCCCCTTTCTTGTACAAGTGAGAATAATTCAGACTTGTAAACCTTCATAGGAATCTCTTGATATACCTTTTTCTCCCTCCCTTTGTTATATAGTGTATTCCTCAACATTGAAGTGGTGGCCAGAACACAGATATATATTTTGTATGAGCAGCTAAAGAAAGAAAACGTCACAAATAAAATCCCCCAGAAAGGCGTTAGGGCTACGTGTCTTTAATTGTTAGACATGGGAAATTATGTCACTGTGAATTTTTTTTTTTTTTTTGAGAGGATGTGCATGTTTCAATAACCTTTTATGTCTGACACAGTATATGATTAAGAATCTGTAGATGATCAGATAGTCCAACTAAGGCGTCTTAATTAAACCACAACCCTATGGTTGCATATAGGACATTGTCTTTTGCATTAACTTTTGTTTACGTCTGCCCCTGGACTCCGCGTGCAAAGCTGAGCATGTAAATGTCACTGCACCGCTAAATATTTCCAAATAACCCTATCGCTTGTCCTTGTCCTGCCACTAGGAAGGGTTCACCACCGCTTTCCAGATAGCAGTCATGTGAGCAGCACATCGCCGCGCTAATACAGGGTTTATATCCCATGGGTAGCTCAGACCACACGTGTAGTATAGCAAAAGTGCCATCTGGAAGTAATTCCCCGTTATTACTTCTTATCAGGACTGCTGAGGGTTTTTTATTTATCAAGTATAAATGAATCATAGGGCAAACTGATGTATGCTCATTAAACTATGAAAACTTATTAGGCTATCCTTTTACTGCTCAAAATAGAAGTCTAATAGAGGTAGGCTAGATCATGCTAACCTGCAGCATGAATGTGACATGCAAAAGAAGGAATAGACTGAAATCTGTCTGAGTTATGCCAGGAAATTACATATTCTTCTTAAAGTAAAATAAACACTTGACAAATCTGTTAATCATCCCTAGTGGAAAGGATTTACAGATTCAATATTAAGATGATGAGCTTCCCACTGGTCTTAGGAGCACTATAGTCAAATGAATCAATTTTCCTCTGAAATCATTTAGATAAAAATTACATTCACATTGAAGAATATGAATGGTTTGAATGCTAAAATGTCACTTTAAAAATGTGTCGTCCCTCCAGTGAGCTCCTATTAGTTCTCAGTTAATATTTAGTATATTTTGAATGAAAAATTCAAAGTCAGTATCTTATATGTAAATATGTATATCTGTAATGTACCATATAGGCTTATGTACTTTTTCCTATACAGAAACAGTGTTGCATAAACATACATAATCTGCAGAGCCTGAATTAAAAAAATATACATTTAAGATTGATTTTTAAATATCACTCGTACACAGACATTTCACATCAAACCACACTAAAGATCTGCTTCAGAAAAATAAATTTGCACATTAAATAGTAGCAGAATAAAGAATACATATTTATCTTGATTACGATGATTTCATAAAAGCTCTTGACAATTAGGGGGTTTTTTTTTCAGTAATTTGAAACAATCCTTTGTTGAGAACATATTTGAAAATTTACCTGCAGTTAAATTGTATCTGGGGACTCCAGTGAAAAAAACCAAACAATTTTTAGAAGTTACCCATTCAAAGAGAAAGGGGGGGAGAGAGAGAGAAAGAAAGAACGAGCCAGGGAGATTATAGAATTTAATGACTAAGAATATGTGCAGTGCAGTATAAGTACATTTGTTTCCTTGGAAACAAACTAGTACTGTTGCACTGAAGAAATTTGTAAGCATTAAAAAATTCTGTAATCAGGCCCCAGGAGAACATATTAAATTTTTTAAAAGGGATAAATATTTGACATTCCTGGCCATTTTCTGACTGTACTTGTTGATGAGGCCTGCTGTCAATGGGTGGTGTTCCTAACGTTAGAGAAATGGATACGATACATGAACCTGCACAGCCAAGAACACACTTTTAAACAGCTAATCCATGCAGCAGGATCAACAACTCTGGCATCACACAGAAAGATTTAGATCTTTTAAGTAGCAAGTAGATGGCAAATGCAGCTAAATGCAAATAAAGGTAGACTACCAAGCCTGCAATAAAGACTCAAAAGGGGAATTATTAAGAAAAGGGTCTAAAGCCTCTGCCTGAGTTGTCTTTGCTTGCAGAAAACAGCGGGCTGGCTCTCAGGGAGAAGACAGGGTAATAATGCCCCTGTTTATGCCAGGTACAAATTATAGCCTATTGGAGTTCCTGAGCTCAATTAATTCAAATAAAACAACATGCTCTAATCTCCTGAACGTTCCCCTGTCTCATAACCGAACTCAACACAGTTCTTTCCAACTGCCCAGGGACATCTAGGTGCTTTTCTACCCCAGCTTTGCCAGCAAGAAACAGAACCCAAAGTGCAAAGAAATAAAAAAAATATCAGAGGCTCCCATTGACAAGCTGGAGCAAAAATATCCAGAACCTCAGAAGAAATGTTGCTTTGGTGAGCTGTTCATTGGGAAGAGTAAGTGATAGCAGTTAGAAGAACATGTCAATCCTGGTTGGGTGGCTATAAGCAAAATCTTTTTCTCTCCTCACTCACTATATTATAACCTTAAGCCAGGTTGTAGAGCTATAGCAGTAATGTCATTTGTCTTGGAAATCCATGCAGATTTTTTGGTGACATGTTTCAAAACAAATATCCTATCTCGTAATAAAGGTACACAGGGAAAGGTGAAACTGTTTGATCATTATAAAGTAAATTTGCTTCATATCACCAAAGAAACAGGGCAAAATATGCAGATCAGGTCTAAAAATATTAATGCAGTGAGCTCATTTGAGCTTATCCCCGTTACACGTGAGACTGTAAGATGTGGTGGATGAGGCTTTATCGTTATGAGGAAATAATAATTAATTGCCAAAATGATCCCTCGGTTTCTCCCGAATGGAAAAACTCAAGACATGGGAAGTTACACGGAACAACAACATGGTAAAAAGGATTCTAGGTACACGCTTTTCATGCAAGTGGAAACCTTGAAATTAGGTTCCAAGAGCAATCTTGAATTTGTAAGGGGAAACTCATGCTTTCAGAAAGAATTAGAGGAATATAAAAAGAAAGGTCCCGTTATCCTTCTCTCCATCAAAAAACCTGAGCTATTTCTTTAGCCTCATCACTTAAAGTCAGTGCATTAAGCCTCCATCTTTTACAAAATTAGAAAAGAGATTCTTTTTCCCTGCTTGGATACCGAACCCATGGCAGCAAATGTGGTGGAGTTTCAAACCAATTTGAAGAACAACAGAGCAGAGCTCTGAAAGCCAAAGGATTCGATGCTGCGGGGAGGCATTGCTGACTCTGGAGAGGTGAGGGCTACCTTCACAACTGAGCACTATTTAGCAGGATTGCTTCACAGCCAGCCTGCTCAGTGGCATTTGCAAACTTCCAGACTGCAGGGTATGGGAGATACTGGGATCCTCTTTGAATCCAGTGATATTTTCATTATTTCAACATATTGCATTAATTTCTTTTGACTCAGTGGTTCTCTGCTGCGCTTCAATATTTTATAGCGTTCATAAAGAGCCAGAGCAGAAAGCAAAGTGCTTTAATACAAAGTGCTTCTATCAGGTTAACTTAAAATTGCTAAACATGCCCCCTATTGTCACATATCTAAAAGGGAAGATATGAGGAATATTTGTATCTAATAGATAGAAAATACCTAGTTTCACTTTCCTTCCCAAATACATGCTTGAAGTCAGTAAATGCTATGGTAGACCAACACAAACTTCAGCTACATATGTCTGGGTTTGGCATGGCTCATTTTGTCATGGAATCACAGAATAATTAAGCTTGGGAGGTACATCTAGAGCCATCTGGTCCAACCCCTGCTCAAACAAGGGCCAGCCTCAGAGTTAGACAGCGTTTGGGCCTTCTGCAACTGGATTTGGAACATCTCCAAGAATAACCCCTCCTAACATCCCCACCAGGCCCCTCTTCCAGTACTTGATCAGCCTCAAAGAGAGGAATTTCAAGCTTGATAAAAAATAATGGCCTTTTTTTTTTTTAATTGTTTGCTTTCAGATCCTCAGGCTGATAGTTTGATCGGATAAAAAAGAAAGTTAAGTTCAAATGGACGCACTAGCCTTTCCTGTAGCTAATAACAGAAAACATAGCCCTTATCACAGCTATCAGTTCTTAACCCTGCTCTCAGCGTAGGTACAAATCAGCTCAGAGAATCACCATTCTGTTGCTTACAGGGACTTTGAGAAGAAAAAACTCCATCTAAAAGCAAATTGTGTTTTCCAAATTACACACCTGGCCATCAGATTTGGCTCGGGACTAACTCTTCCACTCTTGGAGAACCTTAATCAGCCCTTCCTCTACATCTGTCTGCTTAAACAAGAGTATAGGAAAGGCAAATTCCCATTCCTCTTGACAAGGGAGATAATAAACCCCTGTCTTCTTCTCAAGGACAGGTTCATAACTCCCCTTCAGGTAATAAAGAAATCCCACAAAACACAGAAGACCCTAAATGCAGCTTCTACAGTGTGTGTTTTCATGCAACAAATTAGGCACTTACATAGCTTTTCCATATACGAAACTCCCCCCTTGATATCAATACGTGTTGCTTTTAGATAAAGTCACATTGACAGTTTTGAGCTTTTTATGATATTTTTGTTTTACCGCTTTTATGCAGATCGGCACTTCTTCCTTTAAATCTTTCTCTCTCTGACTACCCATCCTGTATGTTGCTTTTCCCAAAATTCCTCATTCTTCAGGGTAAATTTGAGACTGGAACATCTGACTCCTGTGTACTGTGATTATCTATGGGAAAAGTAAAACTGAGCCAGCTCTAGGGAGAGCTTTTCCTTTGGATCTCTGCAGGGACCCAAGGGTATTGCTCCTTTGATACTATTTTTTTAAGAATCTTCAAGTCTGTATGTGTGCGGTGGAAAGTTTATTGTGATATGACCATGTGGTAATAATATATCAAAGTCCAGCATTAAAATATTTCTAAAAACATGAAAAATGGACTGTTCATAATGCTAAAGAAGGACAGGCAAATTTGCTGACAATGTGGGTAATTTCCTGAAATCAGAGTTCATCTTGTAGCAAACCTGTGTTCGGTAGACAACAGAAACAAGCAAAGCATAAATCACTCACTCACATACACTATCTCCTCTGTCCTGATAATCGCATGGTTTTTGGATCAACAAAGGAGACTATGCCTTAGAAGAATAATAAGGGCCTGCTCCAATATCCATTGAAAACAATGGAAAAGCTCCCATTGACATGAACTTCAAGGGATGAATATTGCATCTGGCTGTAACACCACAAAGGTCTTAAAACAAGACCTGCCGCGAGCTTTTTACCAAAGCAGCATATTGAAGCCTAAGATCTCCTGCTAGTTATGAGAGTTTGTACTTTTAACTCTATGTAATAAATACACACATGCAAGAAAATCATATAACACTGGGACAAAAAATGGATTTATCCATTTTTCACACCTTGTAAATATGTTGTGGAAAATATTTTCCTAATTTAACTGGTAGTCTTATATATGCATTCTAATATTCTGATTTTTTTTAATCTGTATACTAGTTTAACTGTTCGAGCATAATTAGTACCAATAACTTTGAGAACATAGATATTAAAATTATGACTAACTTTGCATTCTAAATACATTAATATTTTAGAAATCATTGTGGGGGTATTATGCTTTGAAGGACATTAAAACTTATTATACTCTTTGGGCTTTTGCAATTGCATATTTCTAAAGCGGCAATTTTGTTTCACCCTTTATATGAATTTAAAAATACATCATTTAAATGTAGCCTCATTTTCTAGTTTGGTACACATCCTGTTCTGAAATATTTTACAACTTAAAACTTTTTTCAGCAAGAAAAGAAAATCTGGGGGGGCTAGGGACATGTCCACCTACTAAATCACAACCTTGGATTGCATTACCAAAAAAGAAAGAACTCTTTAACACAGGAAAAGTAAGGCTGGATAGCAAATAAATTAGATACAGACATGAGATAATAGAAAGCACAGTAATCAGAAGACATGTTTTATTATTACAGGTGGAGATAATGTTGAAAAAAAGTGTGGGAGAATGCCTTGGGCTTGTTTTAAGACCCACATAAAAATGCAATACCTATATGCTTGTTTTAGCATCTTTTTTTGTAAAGATTTTTTTCCCTAATATTTATTTACTCTTCACATGTAAAAATAGGCCTATTGAAGTATTTAAATGTGCCAAATACTTAGAAGTTAACATGACCATGTCTGAATGCAAGGTCATTCTTTTCCTTACAGCAGTATTTTCTACAGCCCACATAAAAACTTCCACGTCTATAATCTGCAGTGATGTCAATAAGAAATTATTCTACTGACCTACAGCAGGTTTCTAGATTTTTCTCCTCTTCTATGAAATAGATGAAAAATTCAGGTAAGTATTTCTGTCCATTTTAAGGTCTTTCTTCTGGGTTCATATGATCATTATGGGAGATAATGGGAGATATTTTCCTGGGAGACTGACGACCTGGCCCATCAAAAAGTATTTCGGGTATTTTTAGGTTCCATTGCTGAAATTGCAAGAGGAATGTATATTCATGATCACCTACCATTAGCCTTCATTTTAGAAGGAAACAACTGCACCAAAAGTTGTGTAAATGTTCCACAATAATTTGTTTTAATGAATCAAATGACCATTAACCTGCTGTTAACCAATATAAATAATGATCTAAAGTACATGCAATGCAACTAAGAATAATTATACAAGCTATATAGCTTTTCTTTTGTATTTTTAAATTCAAACTGGGAATAACAGTAATACCCCATAGTGTAAAATCCATCATTTTAATCAACAAAAGTCTTGCTAATGTACATGTTAGGAAAAGGAGGTTTAAACATTGGCTACCTTTTGACCTGTGTTCAACAAGAGAGATGGCCCGTTTAACTGGTGCAAAGATAGAGGTGAATAGATAGCCCATTATAACTGTGACTAAAAATGTTTTTAAAAAGTTGAAAGAGAAGGCAAAAGGAAATGTGAATATTAACTCCCCCCTCACCCCAATTTCTACTTTACACCAGCAGTCATTTGTGGTCAGTTCACTGCAAGTCCACCAGATTTTCCAGACTACCACTGCACACGGTGATCGAACAAAATATTTCAGTGGCTAGTAATCTTGTAAGCGAAGACTGTAAAACCTTTAAAAAGCTGGTATACGATACAACTTCTCCAAAATTATCTTTTTAATGCATATATGCTCTTAAAATAGTTTCTATGAGAACACCTTCCAGCAAATCCTTTTTTTTAACAATATTCTTTTTTTTAATAATATTTTTAAAAGTGAACACAAAAAGTACAAATGCTGTTAGAGCATCTTTTATTTGATTATTCAAATGAATACCTGGGTTGCCTTTTGTTTTGTTTTGGGAAAATTGCCTGAAATACTAAAGTAAGGTCTAGTCCAGGTAATCGTAAGTGGTTTTTTTCATTTCAAGTAAGAATTATACCATATGCCATGGTTGAAATTAGAATCTAATCAACACCCAGTATCCCACAATGCAGAGATATAGACAGTTTAGATAAAATTCCCTTTTCCAACTAATATAGTGATACAATGTTGGTAGCTTCATTGTTTTTGTGAAACTCTGCCATCCTTCAGTATAAGAAAGAAAAAAGAATAGAATAAAAGCTGATGCACAAACCACTTGTAGTTTCTATTAAAGAATAATTACTGAAAAACTTCCCCATACTTGCACACAGACATGAGAGTTTCTGTAGAGGGTAGTTGTGAATATTCAGAAAGCTTCCGTCAGAAGGAAGGACGGCTTACCATCTCCCCTCTCATGATCAGTTAGGAGGTGCCCTTTGGTCTCTTGGCCATAGCCAAGGTAGAGTTGGATAAATGTTGGGAAAAATGCTTTATGAACCTCACAAAAAGACATTACTGTCTTTAATTGTACCACAGTTTTGCTCTTGTATTCACAATTCTTTGACAACATTTAATTTTTATAAGCATCCACATACACAGGAAATGGGTTCAGAACGAATGAATTTCCCACTGGGAACCTATCCCTAAATAGGTTATTCTACATAGGCTTATCCAGCCAGCCCGGGAACAGAAACTGAAACCTTCTTTGGCCACTTAAAATTAGCATCCCAGGACATCTAACTTTGGGTACTGGAAAAAGTAACTTTTAATGCAAGTCAAATCTCACATAACCTTAGCTCAGGAACAGTTCAGGAAGAAGGATGGTTTCTTCTGCCTCACTGGCAGCATGACATTGAATGACAAAATAAATGCATTAGCCAAAAAAAAGGCTGCAACACTGGGAGGAGAGCTGGGTAGCCAGCTATATCCAGACTTCAGAGGAAGTAAAACAACCAAGAAGGAGTTGATAATATTGTCTGATCTCTTTCAAAGGGAAAATTGAAATGAGATGTAGATAGCAATCAGTGCAGAGATGTTTTTGTCAGCAAGGAAATGCAGACCACCATGTCCTTTCCTCCTTTAAATCTGACTTCACATCCCCCAGCAACATGCCCTCTTTTGAAAATTTTCCACGTGAAAATACTTAATACCTGTGTGGGAGCTCTATGTCACTGCAAGGCAGTAGGAGACATTCAGCGTGAGCACTATCAGGTCATTCTCTTGGGCAGCGATAACTCTTTCATACTAACTCCAATGCTGAACCAACGTTTTCATTGTACAATGTACTCCTGTGTTTAGAGGGAAAACCCAACATATATTATTCATGGGAAAACTCCATCAAAATATATTGCTCAAGCAGACAACGAGAGTTTGCCTGATTAAGACGTGCAGAAGGAGACAGGTAATGTGTAGGCAAACACAGATTTTCTAAGTATCAATGAATCACCCTTTACAGAAACATCTACGTTCATGAATAAAACCAGGAGAAAAGACAGGTAGGAAGCAGACAAAGTGGAAGAGGTTACATTTCTCCAGATAAATCAGGAAATACAGTGTATAAATCTAAATTTGAAGGAATATATTTGTTTTAAACCTTGAGGCATGATACTCTCATTGGGTAGGGAAAAAAAAGCTAGAGAAACAGGGCCATTGATATGCTGATCACTGCGACAATACGAAGCACAGAAACAATTTAAAACTTTACTCCTACATCTGATTTAGGGTATTGTTGAATAGCAGTTGTTAGAATTTATACAAATAACTATTCTTCTAGTCTATGTTTATGATATTTTATTAATCTTTCTACTATTACTATTATTATTAATAATACAAGAGTACTGTTTCTCCAAAGCTGCATTGTGTTCTCACAGATATCCATGCTTTGAAGAATTTCCTTTCAAAATTATGAAATATTTATACAATAAATCATCAGATGATTTAAAATTAAATCATTCTGGTTGTATTTATGTTCATGAATCAAATGTGACTTTTCTCGCTTTACATAGGTCTATGCTGTTTTCAACCTCAACCTTTGCAAGTGACATTTTCATTTAGAATCTTATCATTTCATAATTATTACCTTTCAGAACTCCTAGGGAGAGAACAAAAGCTTCCTCTTTGTATTTCCATTGTTATGTTTCTTTGAAGAACAAATTAAATTTCAATCCCAGCCAAAACAAACTTTTAAAGTACAAAATAAATTAGAAATTACGTGAAAAAAATACCAAGCTGTGAAAGCTTAACACGGCCTCTCGTGAGCCCAGGTATATTCTAGATAATTTATTACTGTGTTTTCTTTGTTTAACCAGTGGACCAAGCTCAGCCTAATGAAACGTGGCAAACATCTCAACTGAAGTTGATCTGAACCGCTATAAACTGATGCCAGGACTCTTGTGATGTTAATAAAGGAGAGAGGCTCGTTTATACCTCCAGGGTGATTATTTACTATCTTTCAGATTATTGTTACCTTTTAATTGTCCTCTGAGCTGTCCGAAGAGGAGATATCTGATTATTTCTCAACTCCCTTGCAAAATGTGGAGCCACACTCTATAAAATACCATATTTACACAGTTGCTACTAATGGTGATTCTTATTATCATCCGTTTCTTTTAATTTCACTCCAGTGGGCAGATTATTCTTTTTTAGGCAAATGTCGTGGCTAAGATTCATAGAAAAGGCACAACTGCAATTAGCAGCAACAGTAAAATGGAGCAAACAGAATATTTGCAAGCCAGGAAGGCACTCTTGCTTTTTCAGGGAAATTTCAGTTTTAATTAAGGAAACAAAAACCTTTGCATTATCAAAGTGGGAGAAAAAAAAATAATAATATTTAAAAAAATCAGACTGGAAGTAGGAGGAGGGGGGAGAAATCAAGGGACCTGGAGAGTGTTCAACTCCCAGCAAGGGACAGAAATGTAAGTGGCTCCTGGCAGCCCCGTCCGGATGAAGAGACGGGGTGGCGGCACTCGAAGCCTGGCAGGGAGAGCGGCGTTGATGGGAAGGAGGGAGAGAAGCACTCACCTCGTAAAACAGTGACACCTGGGCAATGCGTCGGCCTGCCTGCCCTCTTTCCCAAGGCTTGGGATCGCAGGTCCTCCAGCATGCAGGAGTATTTTATGAGAGATTCACTAACACACCGGAGAAGCAGCGAGGAGGTCGCAGTGGAGGCGGTGGGGCCACACGCACAGCATCCTTCTGCCCCAAACGGGCCCAGCGCCTGCTTTGATTAAAAGTTGTAACACCGTCGTGTTTTAACGTGATCTGAGCTGCCACCGCTCGCCAAAAGTCACCCATTCCAAGTTAAAAGTAGCTGTGCAGTCCAAAATTATGAACAAAACAGAAAAAAATATTTTGTTTGGACTCAAAAAATAATTTATTGAAAATAAACGTTACAAATCTATTTTATTTCCCCCTGGAGCCTTGCAAAAAGAACTAATATTCATCTGATATATTTCATGTACGACCACAGCTATACATTAATCTCTGTGACTTAAGTTGCGGTGGTGCCCAAATGCCCTCAGCCAGCGTGGAGCCCCTCGTGCAAGGCGCAAAGTTGGAGCAGGGCAGGCGCGGGAAGACCCCACCGCTCAGCGTTGCCACCGTGGTGGAGAGCTGGGACAGCGAGGGGACACTGAGGCACTGAACCCTCCTCGGCTTGGAAAGGGATAGGGCTTAACTCCTTCGTTATCGAGGTCTCCGACCAACCTTGCCCATCTCCAGCTCCTTGTTTTTAAATAGACAACGTTGTCCAAGCCGTGCCCTTGCGAAGACACCGCTGCAGCATCCCATAGCACCCCTGTTCCCATGCTTTTCCAATTCCCAAGTGAAGCATCCCTAAATTTTTACCTAATGTAGGTATCAGCTACAGGCCCAATATTACTGTACTATAAATGATGTGGGAAAATGTCCTAAACCATATTAGCTGGGAACATAAACAACTTAATTTTTAATCCTTTCCAGTGATATCACTGTTTCAAGAGTGAAAAGAATAAGATATTATTCCAGTCATCTGATCTTCTTATTTTGGATATACACTGGATTACTTAGGGGTTTTTAAATCCAATTAGGTTTGCCTTTTTCAGTCCAGGTAAAAACCAATGGGGAGATCCTTCTCTGTGAACAATATATCGCACCCTAAGTAAAGGGGGAATCTGGTTCATCAATATTCCTCATGTACAATTTTAAGCATGCTACTCTTCTATTTTTCTGCAATCCTGTTTTTCAGAGAAACTTTTTTTCCAGACAGTGAGATGCAAATCTACTGCCATCAACTTTCTGTTATTCAGAAGCGCTAAGAAGTAAACCACCTGGTATTTTTCTTCAGTGCCTATACATGCATATGCAAATCCAACAGCTTCAGTATCTGCCAAACTATTTACCAAGTTTGTCAGGGAAACAGCCTCTGAAACAATCTTCTTTTAAAATAATATTCTACTGCTAAATTCTTCCTTTGAACGCTATTTTTGTCTCTTAAGGAATATTCACCCTCGCAGTCTGACTGCTTGTTAAGAAAAAACAACAAGAAAAACAGTAAAATCTCACTGTTGGCCTATGTTCTAGTGCCAGTGTTCAAACATCAGGATCCCAACAGTATCCCAGTGCCTGAAAAACATGTCCTTTTCTTTGAAATCTGCCCGGGTTGCGGATGAGAAATTGCCAGTAGAAATTACAACATTTGCCATGACTGAGATGGGGTGGGTTTTCGCATTTGGACTGAATGAAACCATGGAAAATGTTGTTAGTAACAACTCCAATGTTATAAAAAATCACCAAGTGACAGATTTTGAGATTAAAAGGAAATATTAAAAATCCCCTTCAATATTTAAAGCTTACTTAACTAGTAGCACTTCACTTGACACTGACTCGTGTCATTTTCTTTCATTCCTCTTTTGATCCATGCAAAGCAGTTACACGATTGCAAATATCTTATCATGTCACCTTCTCATATGGATATGAGATGAAAGAATATTATCTCAAGCTGAGTGATAAGTCCCGTACCAAAACTACGGGTGGAATCTGCACAATCTGACACTAAACGGGAGCAGGGAGGCAGCGGCACTGGGCATTTTTTTCCCGATATTCTGTGTTGAGGATGGTGAAGAAAAAGGTTCTTGCTTTAATAGGTTATTCAAGGCTACTAATTAACTGTTGAGATTTTAAACCAGGTTAGCTGAGCTTTTTGTCAATGTACAGGGATCATTCAAATCGCTTTTATTTGCATGGTTATGAAGTGGCAAACCATCGATATTGTTTTGCCTCTGATTTTGAACATGCAAAGGGCATCAAAAGGCCTATTAACATGAAATAAAATTAGCCCTCATCTGGTTTATTTTAAAGGGACTCTTCCCTCCCTCCCCCCCCTTCTTTCTCCCCCTTTTCTCCCTTTCTTTCTTATTTAGGGAACTCGGTTCCTTTCCCATACTTGGTATGTAGTACATCTTTTTTTCTCAGAGTTAATTCTCCAAGTCTGGTCTGTCAGCCAGTATAAACAACACTTGATGAATGAGACTCAAGGTGTTTAGTCACCTGAAGCAGCTGTTTGAAGTAACTCTACACACAGCCTGAGGCCCGTGTTTTCACAGCTGTGGGAACTCTTCAAAAGCTTTCCCTCTTGGCCTGCTTCTTTGCTGTGGCTTTAGACTCTTAGCGCAAAATCTGGACAATTTCAAAAGGGCAGAATGAAACTAGAGACAGTA
Organism: Ciconia boyciana; assembly: GCF_034638445.1. Taxonomy (NCBI): domain Eukaryota; kingdom Metazoa; phylum Chordata; class Aves; order Ciconiiformes; family Ciconiidae; genus Ciconia; species Ciconia boyciana. The sequence goes on along the minus strand of NC_132943.1, from coordinate 4,229,493 downwards.
ATTTTTGATGATTTTGGGCCAAAAAATGGCCTAGAATAAATAAATGAAGTACATTTGAAAGTGCTTTACCTAGGTGGGCTATATATCTAAGAATTGCTCGCTCTTCATGTGCCCATACACTCACTTAAAAGGGGAGATGCGGGGCTGAAGTACTGCTCTCTGTTTACATGGCAGTATTTTCACTTTCTTCTCTGATGCAGCTACGCTAAAACGAAACGTTTATGCGCCTGGAAATACACGTACCTGAAATAAACTCAGCAAGTTTTTAGAAGCTGGAAAGCTCTCCAAACTCATAAATAGACCTGCAGTGATTAGTGATCTGTGCTCCCCACGGGGAAGCTTTGGAGAATTGGCCTTGCAGAGGTCGTATGATTGCTTCTCCTGGCTTAAAATCTGTGCCTTCATGATATGCCTCACTGTATCCATGTAGGTAGCCAAAGTAATGATGAGCCTGAAAAAAAAAAGAAAAAAAAAAAACAAAAAAAAAATTGAGCAAGGCACTGAGCTGGCAGGGAAATTACAGTTTTGCAAATGCGGGACCCAATCATGCAGCTGGTCTGAAATATTATATGCAGAATGAGGTCATAGATCAGAAAATGGATTTTATTTGGGGGTGGGAGTGGACTGCAAGCCTAAAGCACGATGATGAATTCGCTGGAAAATCCTGAGCGATAAACGGCCAGGTTCTACCTCCCCTGTGATGTGCAGCACCGCCATCCTCAGAGGCACTGCTGCCAGAAGATGAGGCTCCTCCAGGAGTCAGACAGATATTGCTCAATGCCGTGAGTAACGATGGTGCCATCAGACCAGCCCAAGAAGGTGAGCATCCCACGGGAAAGGGAGATGGAAAATAAATTCAGCAAAGCATTGACGTGAGCACCAGAAAGGGATGTGAGTAGACAGATTTAATCTGTGAGGCTGTGTCAGGTGGATGCTTACTTCACTGAATAATGCTTTCCATTTCCAAGTTCATTCAAAAAAGGAAATACAGATACATCAAACCTCAGCTTTCAAATGTGTCCAACAAAAGGCATCAGCAAGCTTGCCAGAAAGAGAGTAGGGATGGGACAAACTACTCCTGAGACAGTAGAACAAACATACCCCAGCCTTAGCTGTTTTAACACCACATGCCTCCCACACATTACTCCATAAATCGTTCTTTTCTTCCCTCTCATTTTCTCCAGTTTACAAAAATTCTCATGTTAACAGAAAACGTTTAGTTTAAATTGATCCTCAGCCATCCTTGGCATGTATTATACACGCTCACTCTTTTATGTTTTATAGCTTATGTCATTCCGTATTTATCATTTAGTTAAGGCCTTATATTTTTGGCTTGCTATTGCCCCTTATCAGATGATAAAATGTTCCCTCAGGAGGGAGAGAATTTTTATGAATTATGATGATAGTATAGAAAATAAATGACTTATTGGCACTACGGTCAGGCTATACATGGAACTGTGTTCTTCAAAAGTTTAGGGCCACATGAAAAAGGAATGTGTGCAGGCACTGACACTCTCAGTGAAGGAAATTCCCCTGAGGACAGAGTGACTGTGCGGTGACAAGGACAGTAGTGCTGCCTGCTCGGGATGAGCCCTGTGCTGTCCCGGGGTCTCTGCACAAAACTGCTCGTCCTTTCATGGCTAGCACTCTCTGCTGCATAAAAATGCCAGAAGGTGGTGAAGTTTCCAGATGCTCTGCGAACAGCAGGGCATAAACGTTTCCAGAGCAGATAAATGGAATTTGGGCATAAATAAGTCCTCTTAAATGTCTTCTATGCCATTGCCCACATCTGGATGCCCACAGGTCTCTAGGTACCTGTGTTTTGCAATGATACTGAAGGTTAATTGTGCCAAACTACGTCCTGGCCATTGCCTGCACCCTTCTAACGTGCTCCCACCCAATTCTCACTCCCAACCTACTCCTGAGAGGCTTCAAGAAGCCAACACCACCTAAGGCTACCCTCCCTTCTCCAAAGTCTTTCTAGCCCACATGGTGAAAGCACATCTCGTACTACCAGAGACGCAGCTAGGCTGGTCTCTTCTCTACAAAAACATGACATAAATAGTGACAATGGTCACCGTACACATCAACCGAGTCAACCTTTGCAGATGAACTACTAAAAAACTTCAAAACAAATAGACAAACCTGCTGCTGAACAGCACACTACAAGTGTTTCCCCCAAGTACACGTGACAATTAAACATGTATAAGCTTGCTGTCTTTTACACCTCAGGAAACAAATCAAATAAGAAGAAAAGTTATAGGCAATTAAAGATGTTTGCTTAATTTAAACTAGAAAACTAGTTTATATTGCCAAAGCCTGGAGCTACAAAAAATAGCCCACAAACAGCCAGCGTAGTGTTCTCCTCAGGCAGGTACTCCAAGACAAAAAATAGGTTAATTTTAACTTTTCAGGTAGATCCCGTTCAAGTGAACAAGGGCTCCCAGGCACCATCCATGCAAGGCCACTGCCTTCCACCCCTCTCTTGGCTGAACGCTAGGACAAGATCTGCCTTTTGGTCTGCTCTTCGCAAAGCAATTTCTCAACTTTCACATAACAAACAACAAACTGACTCCCAAAACAGATACGGGGTTTTGTCATTGCCATGGTTCTTTCAAGGGCTCATTCCTGGGCAAGCAGCACAGCCCAGGAGGATGCCAGCTGCATGACATGACATGGCCTTCACATGTGCATCTTCTCTGAGCCCCTTAGCATAGGTCTGCTGGCCCAAAGAGTGAGCCACCTTTTGGGTTGGAATAGCTTTAAAGAGATGTAGGATTATAAGGCTCATTTTTAAGTGGAAGCTAAAGATTTCATAAAAGCTGAACAGCAAAAATCCTAAACCCCATATGAACAGTAAGGTAAACACTACCTGGCATACAGGGTAGCATTTTATGAGTTCCTTTTCACCATAAATAGCAGCATTTTATGACACGATTTAAGTGAAACACATTCAAAAGACCACCTATGCAATGTGATGACTATGGGATCCATTTGCTGTGACAGAGCTGTGCCCTTCCAACCTCCTCAGCAGGATCATTTGAGGTGATTTTATAGAGCTTGTAGACAAAAAGAATGAAATATGTGAGGATTGACTTTAAAACAATAATTTACTTCTGTTATGCAGTAATACACCCCCCTTAACAGATATTTAGAATTGTTGGATGCAGAGGTAATGGCAACTATATAGAGAAATGCCATTTTTTCTTTTAAAAAGTGAAATATGTTAAACTACAGGTGATGAGATGTTACAGGAAGAATCATCGTTAAGAGATCCTTACTCCGCATATGCATGTAAATAGTTTTATGGGGATATCCTGTTGAAGATGATGGGTTCCTTATGAGCAACAGCTTCTGAGCGAAAGGTTTCCTATCCTGTAAATACATCAATGTGGGACACAGCTGGGATGTCTGCCTACAGGCAAGTCTTCAGGTGAGTAAAATGAGCAGGCAGAGTTTGATGAAGAGAATCCAGGAAGCCCTATCGGTGCCTTCTCTGTAATGGCTCAGTAAGAGAAATGGAGGAAAAAAGAGAGAGAGAGAGAGAGAGATGGAGAAGGGAAAAAAAAATTTAAAAAGAAGGGAAAAAAAAAAAGAAAAAGAGCACAATTTACTGCCTAACTTCTAAAAATATGGGGTAATATTTCAGGCTGAACATGTACATATACATATATATATAGCATGGTGGTTATTAGAGACACTACAGCGTAAGGCTTTTCTTTCTTCTCTCTGTCTCTAAAACATTTTCCCAGGTTAAGTACAATTCCCATGACCATCATAATCATTCATCTGGCTCTCAGACTGGATAGTGGTACTGTGCGTTGTATTTGGCTGTGAATACCAGTGCACCCAATGATTTCCTTTTCCATGACATTTCTGAGAAACAAATACTGGATCTGATTCACATCTAGCCACAAATATGAATCAAAACCCAATACAAAATTGGATGCTCGCTGGAAATTTGATAACTTGTGAATATGAATTTACTCCTGTAGTTGCTGAGCTGCTATTGGAAATCTGGAGCATGTTTGGAATTACAATTTTTGCTTTCCAAAAACGTGCATAGTTTGTTCCTTGTAATCATATTTCTGATGAAGTCAAAGACAGAAATCCCACTGAAAGAGCTGGGGAGGAAGGACTTCGTTTTAAAGATATACGCTTTATGGAACCGTTCCTACTTGCTGTCCTTTCAGCATAAAATATTAGTCAGACTAATCCCTTTCTTCTTCTGTACGCTAATAGAGACTTGAAAAAAGAGGTTACAATTTTTATAAATTGGAATAAAGTGGCCTCTGTTTTCTAACACTTGCCAAAGCATACGGGGTCAAACCGAAACAGTCACCCACACTGGCCAGTTACATGTCTTATTTAAACAATAAATTAGTGTCAAAGTTTACAGTAATTAATTTCTATACCAATTTACATATTTAATTCCTTTCATTTTTTTGCTTTCATGTTTTGAAACTGTAATGCAGCTAACATCTATTTAAAGCAACCTCCCCTACCCGGTGATTGATGTTAGATACAACAATTACAATGCCAGTACTAGGGATAATTCTTTGCAGATGTTGTCAAATTACAGGTTAAATGAGGAAAAAAGTTCCTTTCTTCCGGCCACCCACTCTAGTTCTCTTGAAATAGGTGCACAGTACTGTATATCCTGTGCTGTAGGTGCAGTAATTCCCCGTTCAGTCACTCATCTGGTTTAAATGACTTCCATTTGCCATTTCAAAGGATGACAGAACACTGTGTTCAGATTGTTTTGCAGGTACCAAAAACGCAGTAACTCTGCTTTGTGTTTTAGCTGGCAAAGAGAAGTGAGCTCGATCTGGCAACGCTATGCTGGTTTTCCCTTTAATATAAATAACATTTGCCATTGTGAACAAAAAAAAAAGAGAAAAAGAAAAAAAGTGAGGTTAGATTATTTTAACCCTTTGCAAACCTTTCCCCTCTTTGAGATAAAACAGGATCCTTGTCTTCATGCTATAATCATAACAGTATGTATTTCGTGTTGACAGAAGAAAGATTGAGCATGGGTCCTGCATGGCTACGTAGTTTGGGGAGAGGTGATGAAACTTCTCCATTACCCAGCCCTTGTAGCGGGAGCCAGGCACAGTCACATTCCCTGAACGCAGGAGAAGGAAGGTAATGCGCCATAAACAAAATGTGGAAAAAATCAAGAACAAATTGAAAAGGGCTTTGCCTGCCCTTGCGTGTAGTCAGTATCGTGCTATGCTCAGGAGGAGAGCAGACCGTGCCGCTCTTGAGCTCAGCAAGAAAACCTGCAGCGTTGGTACAGCCCACCACCACGGTCTGTAGCACGTAGCGTGGTGTGCTGCGGGGTGCGGGACATCGAGGTGCGCAGAGCGACTTGGCACCAGTCCTAGGTGCGTTTGTTCCCTGGAAGTGCCTCGGTTCCCTCACCAGAAAGTAATCGGACGAACAGAGAGTGGGTGACAATACCATATGTGCACTAGGCGCAGGCAACGCCAGGCACCAGAGCCCCTGTGCAAGGCGGGCCAAACCGGCTCGATGGCACAGATACACCCGACTGCCTCCGAGCAGACTCTCGAGCTGCTTCTGCACTCCCGGTGCCGGTTTCTCGCAGGCATGCCGTGCTCGAGCCCTCAGGCTTTGAATGGGATTTCCATTTTAATTCTTTTTCTACATATGTTAAGCTACGATTGCTTCTTCTTGCAGTGTACAGGAATGAATTCTGGCCAAAAGAAGGAAAACAAGAATAATTTACAAATAGAAGTTGAAGCAGAGGACAGAAAAGCCAGGCTCTCATACTTTACTTTTGGCCAAGGCAGTGGCTTGCTGTGTGGCCTTATCCTCACTGCATCTTCCTTCCACATCTGATTAACAACAGCACGTAGAATAAATGCACTGAAAACAATTGCCAGGTATGACAGGAAGACAGCCCGATAAGTACCTGGAGTAAATAGATATTGCTCTGGCCAAAAAGATCAGGCACCGACGGAAACACGTTGCCAGCTATTTGGGTGATGGTGAACGGTCCACGCTGCCAATTTGTAATACTGTCTGTTTCATAATAAACTCCTCGGAGGCATCTGCACAACTGTGTGCGAGGTAACTGTTGCATGCTATTCCCTAAATAATTATATTCTCTAAATATTCACTAAATATTCCCTCTCTTTTCTTTAAATCACCACTCCAGGACTCTTTCTCCTCCTGGCCACGCCAGCGTGCACTGCACCCTGAGGTAGCACCCCCCCAACAAAGCGGCCCATTTATTTTTAACCTACTAAGTTTAATAATTTTCAGAAGTGAGCTACAGGGTGGTTTGTGAGTAGTGAGGGCACGAGCATGTGATTTGTATGCTGAGCTTCAGCGTCTTGGCTTTCGAGAGGAAAGCGCAGCTTGCTGATGAAGGCTTGTGGTTTTCCTGTTTGTTGCCTGGAAAAAAAGCATGTGGAGGTGGGGTGCGAATGGGCAGAGTGGGGCAAAAAAAGGAAAAAAATAAGAAAGAAAAGGCATAAAGATTTATTCCTAAGTAATGAAGATGCTCAAGCCTCACTTGCTTTACAGGTCGAAGAGAGTGCAGTGTCCCAAAGGAAACAGGATCAGAGATCCTGATCTTTGAAGCACGATCTGAAGGTCCATGCGGTATTTGACCTATGTGCAGTGGTTATGGATGCTGCAAACGCGGCTGCAGCTACTAGAAACTAAAGGGTTTTGGTCTGCTCCAAAATGAAGCCAAAGAGCCTTTGCATGTAAGAATGTTTAAAGCTCTCCAGCAACACTGCTGCCCAGCCAAACAGGCAGTTTCTGTAAAAGGATAAAGAGCTTCCTGCCAGCCTCCTTCACTCTGTTTGGGTTTATTATACACTTTTGCCGCATTAAGTGATTTTAAAACCAAAGGGCTTGCTTTCCTGGTAAAAGAGGGTGGACAGGATTGTGAAACATGAAGGTTGTCTGATCTATAACGTTCAAGGGTGTAGGATGTGTAAGGCTCGGTTAAGAATTTGGTCACGGATTGTATATTCTTTCCTGTGCACGGACTACCCAAAACTGGTCATTATTTAGTGCATTCTTTGAAAAAATGTTATAATTAATATATTACTGATTTTATTCATGGTATAAATTAAACACAACTGTTCAAAAATGCTACTGTGAGCACATTGCTAACTTAAGAGAATGTGCAAACAGTAGTGGCATAAATATTTCATGGATAACTTGAAATTTTGCTCATATACATTGACAACTTCAAAACCAGTTTTCTGCCACCGCTTTTGCCAAGTGAGCTCAACAGACCACAAAAAGCAAGCATGAAATGGCCACAAGCGTATCATCCGGCGCTAGAGAATAAAGATTCCTCAGCTGATAGAGGAAATAAATTGCTTTAATGTATGTTGATATTATATACCAAGCCTACAAACATGTGGATTCCTGCACTGAAGCCCAGCTCTGGAGATAAGCGCAATCTCTGTCTGTACATTCAATAATATATTTGCAGCTGTTTGTATAAAGCATGCATTCCATAATATTTTTGTTAGCCACTGCCCAATATTGATTTCCAGTGGCAATAATTTTGAAGCCTTGACCGGATAAAAAAAAAATCTTGCCCCCATAGTGTTAGATTTAAGAAGCTAACGCTGTCGTAGTAACAGTATAGCTGTGCACCAAATCTTTGTTTAGATAAAGTCATTTGCTTATTCGAATTTATGGCAGAATTTATATCGCTATCTACAAATAGATATCAATAGTTAAAGAGATTTTATAGCGTTTTGACATTCAATATATTATGCAGGTTTAAAAGGCTTTGGAAAATGGATGAACTATCTAAGCTGAACAACTTTCCACTTGTAAAAATGCTTCTCAAAGTACAGAGGACTCAGATTTAATACTTAGTCTTGCTTGTTTAAGCACATGCTCAAATGTGGACAGGTTTTTCATATTTTAATCCTGACAGAACAATGCAATCTCCTCAGAGCCAATGCTAAATGAAAAAATGACAGACATATCTTATTAGGGAAGATAATTTAAGTAATGCTTATTTTTAATGCTTCACTTAAGCAATGCTATTTTATGTCTTCAAATACATACAAAACTCTTCTCTTTCCGTTGTTGATTTATATTACAACTTGCACTGCACAGATTCTTATAAAATAAGATTTTGAGTTGATTTAAGTCCCTAACATATTGTAAGAGCTCTATTATATATCCCCCAAACACGGTGTGATGGATCCTATTTTTATGCTATGCTTCCTTCTTCACAAGTATAATTTCCATTTGCCAGATAACAACTCAGATAAAAGCTCTAAAATAAAAATAAACTTATACACAAAACTCTTTGAAAAGGGTAATTTATCTTATGGAATAGTCAGAAACCTAGAGAATAATCTTTGATTGATACAAATAATAGAAAATTTCCTAAATAACTTTTGCTCCTGGTAAGCTTCCAAGCAAGTAATTCACAAAATATGACTTTCTTCATTGGAAAGGTTATAAAAATTTGTTTGTTGGAGGTAGGGAAGGAAATGTAATTAAAGGCTAAATTCAGGCTCACATTTCATTTTAACTAAAAGAATATGTGTGATTTGGATATAAGTCACCTAGGCAGTTCCTTTTTTTTTTTTTTCTTCTTTTTTTTTAAGGCAGTGAGTGCACATTGTCAGCAAATCAGATTATCCAATAGCAGAAGTACATCTGGCTGAGCTGACTATGCCAGGTAACCTTAAATAGAAACTCTGCAGCAGTTAACTGTGTTGCAATACTGGGCTTTGCTGGTAATACTTATCAAAAGTTCCCCTTTGTAGCATTTCTATAAAAAATAAAAAGGGAAGAGGTGAAATGAAAACATAAAACTTGTTGGGGTTTTCTGTATTTATAAAAAATCCCTTTGCAGTTGGAACTGCTTACAAAGGCATATATAAAATACAGCAACTCCAGTTATTTTTAACTGCATATGGTCTACATAAAATGAAGCTATAGATCATGGAAGCTATAATGAAGGCAAGTTAAAGACCATAGCAATTCAAGTACTTTAGCTAGTCTTGAATTTATAATGTCTTCAGGTAATACTTCACCATTCAAAGGGCAAACAAAACAAATTTCTCTGTTATTGGTCATAAAAGAAAATATTCATTTGTTCCCTTGGTAATTATTTTAATTATATGAGTGGGATCCTCATCTTGGATACATTGCACGCATGACCTTACATCGGTTCCGACTTTTATTCGCACAGAAGTTGATTTGACAAGACATATTGCGGGTATTTGCACTGTCTGCTATATTTTAGATCAAAATCAAGTTCTGGATCCTCAGTGCCTTACAAGTCACTTTTAAACTGAGACAAAGCATTCGGTTCTGGGGCTGAGCACTCAACTTAAAAACCCCTTCTTTCCCCAAAAGGCAAATACTATATGAAAATAAATTAAAACCCAAATTTTGCTGGTCAGCTATTTTGAATATATAAATAGGCAGTTTCATGTGAAGAGAACTGACCTGAAACTTTGGTTCTAATCTTTGACAAGTCTTGGAAATGCCCTTTTTTTGTCCTTTCTCAAGTAAATTTTAGCTTCATTCTGTCTTCATTATTTCAGTGAGGTTATGCATAAACCAAGCTACTATACAATATGAATAAAAATGGCAGAATCTGACTCGAAGTAAATTACCACAGGGAAAAAAAAAGGACTTGTAAAAGAAAGGCAGTGCACCAAGAAAGCATGTTTGAACAGATGTGCCATTACATGCCCACAATTCATTTGTAAGCTAAACCATTTCCCCATACTTTTAAAGTCAATTGTGTATTTTGAACTATCATATCAAATATATGTTTGAATTTTCAACTTAGAACAAATGCATCAATGTCAAACAGAGCCACCTATACAGGACTCTCCTTTGCAAGATTCCCTTTACTACATAGAACTCATACTCTTTGAACAAAGAAGAATTATATTTTTGGCACACGGATTAAATGTCGTGAGGCTAAATCCTCCAAATAGTTGCCTGCATTGATGCGCCTTGGGTTTTACTAACCTTAGATACTTTAACCTAAAGCTCGCTGTGAGTTGTGTAAACTAAAAATATGGATCTCTACTCATTTTCCCAGTTATTTCCCTCCAAATATTCCCTTTTGTCTGATCCCTAAACGAAAGACTAAAAATATGTTTGTATAGAAATGGTAGCGATAACAACCTTGGCCTGTGCTTTGGCCTATCACATCCCAAGTGGTATGAAAGAACTTCAGCTAAGGTGAGCTGAAGGGCATGTGTGCATTCTCAAATAGTTCAATAAGTTTTGCTAGAGCCGCACAGAAACTGCAGAGACATATACTGTGCTGCACACCCACTCTCAACGTATAGAATATTGATGATTCTCTGGCTAGCTAAAAGCTTAAAATAAATGTCTGGATGCAGCTTCTTCTTAATGCTACAACATATGCCTTTCTAGCACGTGTTAATGAAAAGGTAAGTGCACAAACCCCTGAGAATTCAGGTGCAACCGTACCCTGGGAACCGAGCTGTGCTGGGGATTACACTGAATACAGCATGTTCCCCGTGCGGTGGATCATAGCAATTTCATAGGGCAATTAACTAACCCCAATTTAGCGACCACATTCAGAAGAGGTGGCATCTTATGACTGTGAATTTGGGAACAGCCAACACTGACATTAGTAAAGCTGGGCTATTAACCCTTTGAGGACCGGGCACGTACACACAGCTGGAGGCTGGCTCTTCACTCGTGGTGGTGATGTGTTACCTGCTACGCAATCAGCCCAACTGCAGGGGCATGGCATGTAATGTCCAGTTGAACTGGACACTTCTCTTGTTTTATGAGCCTGAAATGTCAGGATTCTGACCATTAAATCAGAAGAAGAGATGTCAATAGATTTGAACACGTCCTGTGACATAGGTGTAACACTTTTCTCAATCTTTTTCATTTACCTCTTTTTAAATCATAAACCACATTTTGTAATCTTTTTAAATCGTAAAACACATTCTGTAAACCATGGGTCCAGTCTTTGTGTAAGAGCTCCAGCGATCCCACAGTCTGAGATGGGATGTAATATGGACTGAACAGTTGAGTTTGGTTTTCATATGGAAATAGGTAATATGGCTAAATGCCCATAAAGTATTTCTGCCTATGCAGAGGGAATTCAGACTTTTCCATGGATGACAGCGACAGAAACCTGACAATAGCAGTGTAACACATGAGTCAGAGAGAGGGGGAAATTTGACCAGAGGAACTGGTACTACGTTATTTTTGTATGAAAGAAAGGCATTAAATATCTCCTGGCTATGAAGAGGAGGAGGAGGAAGGATCTTGGTCTCCAAAGTCTGATCCAGAGGACTCCCACACAGTTAACTGGGTGGATTTCAGATTTGTCTACCTTAGATGGGACTCTGACTCACCCTTGCTCGCTGCCAAATCTGTGCCTTCACAGACGCAGGGCGCTTCGAGACTATATCTGTTCCTCTCTCCCATGCAGGGGATCACAAAATCATAACTATCAGGTAGGATATAAAGCAGGGCAGGATGAGGCTGAGTCGCACCAGAACTGACAAAACCCACTGGCTGCTGGATCCATGGGAAACACGGTCAGATAAGGGGAAGAAAAGCTTAACTCATTACTTTCCCACCTCCCGTAACCCACCATCCGGACCTTTAAGTCTGCCATAGAGGCCAAGGAAAAAGGCAAAAATCGCACTGAGACCTGGATGGTCCCTGGACTCCCTGGTGAGTCTCCTGGAGCAAGTCAACCTCTTTGGGCTCATCATCCTCTCCTGGGCTCATCAACCTCTTCGTTACGTAGGAGCTGCCAAGGGCAGCAATCTGCCCAGGCACTTGGGGCGACAACCTCAGAGACCCTGGGATGTATTCTCCGATCCCCTGGGTATCACTAACCACCCTTCGAGCAAATCCAGTCCCATGGGTAAAGCTTCAGGCAATCAAGTTCAGCTTCTGCCCCGGGGTGTTTGCTCCTTCCAGAGGTGAGCAGGGGTATATCCCCATCTCGCATGACCTCACCAATTAATTTGGGAATTGTCAGTCTCCAGACAGATTGATCTTCCATCACGAATTACCTGCCAGCCTCCCTTGCTTCTTTTCCACTATCCTTTTCCTGTGAAGGAGCACGGAGCAGTGATGCTTGAGGTTGCTTTTTTTCCCCTCACACTACTATATGTGCTCAGAGATTGCAGTTTTTTTCAGTGAAGGACACCCACCATCCTTAAAGATTTTTAAATAAATCTATTTTAAAAGTTAAAAAATGAGCACCACAGAAATCCAGATGACTGCACAGATTTGTGACCGAGCTTTGTTAAACAACAACTAACCAAAACCTTGAACCAGAATTGGAAAATAAATTTTTTTCCCTCTGAGATTTGAAAAACACTGGCTTGGTTTTTTTGCCATGTTTTTTGACTTTTGTATGCTTCCGTGTTCACATGTGCAAGCGAAGTGCTGAGTCACAAGAAAGTTTTCCAGCCCAGTTCTGTGCCTCTGCAAAGTTCATAGCTCTAAAATCATGTTCATATAAAACATCTGCATATTTGGGTGCTTCATTGAGCTCAGTTTGGCATTCAGGTCTTTGGAGAGCCGCCCAGGACAACAACAAAGTTCTGCAGCATTTACATGATCTGACCCCACCTCTCCAGAAAGGCAGAGCAGTGCCGAAGTGCAGCTCCTGCTCCATCCCCGATGCCACTTGCTGCAGAATCGGTGTGGGAGGGGGCTCCCTGCGTGGTGGCTGATCTCATTTCACAGGCTTGGGCAGGGAGACAGCCAAGCGTAAACAAATCGAATCCTTCAACTCTAAATATCCTTGCTTCTCTTGTTTCTTTTCCCCAAAATCTTATAATGTGAACGCAGTGTAGTTTTTTGGTTTAATAAGAATAATAATGGCTCAGGATGCAGGAAAATGACTCACATGGAGCTAGTCCAGCTCTCCTAGTTGGTTCTAGTCAGGTCACGATGAATCAGATGACCCTTATCTTAGTTTAAGACTGTGAATAAAAACCTCTCCCCTCTACAATCCGGCCAATTTTTGTTACGTTATGCAGCATATCTTCTTCCCCTCTCACATTTCCTAGCTCTTCAAGTCTGCCTATTACCTTCTCTGCAAAATTTCCCGTGCATACCTCCCTCCTGAGTTCACCTCTGAGTAAATCCTCTTCTATGCTCTGTAATTTCCCCTTCTCTTATAGCTTTTTTTCCCCTCTTTGTCCTGTCTGAGCTTCAGTTTTATCGTTCTTCTAGCTCAAGACAAATACTGCCATATGCTTTCTCATGCGTTGTTACACATGACCTACATCCCACCCAAGCCAAAATTGCTTTACTTGCTTTAAAACCCTCAGTGGATTTGTACCTTGGGCCCTTGAGAGATTTCAGCTGTATCTGAAACCAAAGCAGAAAATAGACCCCTTCTTATTTTTTTATCACATTAATAATAGAAACTACGGCAACACTTTCCAAACCAGGGATGCAAAACTGCTTCTCCTTCCCTGACTAGACAGTTCATAAAGGTTTGGGTTCAAAACTGCAGGTTTTGTCCACTTTTCCCTGCAATAAAAGCAACAGATCAAATAATAAATCCCACATTAATGACCTTTCTATTCCCATGGTAGTGCGTTTGTGGAGACCCTGGCCTGTGTCATGAAGAAACTAGTAACTGAAAAAACAGATGAAAGGAAAATTAATATTTAGTATTGTTATGTGAAAGAGAAGTCATCACAGGTCTGGCTGCAGAGCCAGAGCTAACCCAGTTTAGCTAGAAAAAAACAAGTTCCTGTAATAGGGGAATGGTTTTTGTTTCACATTTCTGCCTTTTTTGCTCAGAGACTGAGGAAAACAAGGAGACTGCAAAAGAACGATTAACCTGCGTTACACTTGAGTAAACTAAGATTAAGAAACAAAGTGGCAAAAAGCATTGGTGAACTCAAGAGGGATTACACAAGTTTATGGATGATCAGCCTAAAAATTCAGTCGTCCCCCAACAGCCACAAACTCAGAAAGTCCCTAAAACACAATTTACCAAAAGCCAGGAAGGCATACCAAAGTCCTATTCTTATACGGCTTCCCGAACTAGCCACTGTCAGAGACAGGGTACTGGGCTAGAGGGAATTTTGGTTTGGCCCAGAATAGCCTTTCTTACATTAGGAGTTGAAGATCACTCGCTAATCTTTAATAAGAGCAGCCTGGCACCACCAGCATAAAGCCATGCAGACCTACTGACTCTTGCTTTAACCTCTTGCCTGCACCGTCTCGCCCTCTGCCACAATTCTGCAAATCTGTCTGAAACACAGCGAAAAAAAAATATTGCAATATACTCCAGTGGAAAACTAGGTAAAAGGAGTGCCACACCTTGTACTCCCATCTCCCTTTCTTACATTCATAGCTTTTAGTGTTTGGATGGGGCTGGACTGGGTGAAAGCTTGGTCAGTGCATGGTCGTTCACAACCAAAATGGGTGAGCTCCCGCCCCTCTCACTGTCAAGGGTGCCTGCTGCAACCACAATCTCCGATGCTCCCATCTGTCTGCTCACACCACATCTTTTTCGGAGCTATCCACGAGATGCTGCTGCACACACTGCGCGCACAAGCACACGAGAGAAGGAGGAGTGCATGGCTGCCTTCCTATAATTACCATCTATCACTCTACCTGCGGATAGGGATGGGAATAAAACAGCTTTCCCCTTTCCTCTGAAGAACCTCCAATTTTCTGCTGTTCAAAATTGTGGGTAGCAGACAATCAAGTTGCAACTACACCAGTGTGAAACTGCCATTGCGTCACCAGCTTGCAGACACTGTTACAAAACTGAGGCAAGACGAGGCTCTGGGAGGTTCATAAATGTTTCAACATAACCTGAACAGAGTTACAAGGAAGCCGAGTCTAAATTTGGAGATTTCTGGATTTGACTACGTACAGCTTGAAAGCCAGTCTTGTCAACCCTGAGTGTAGAAAACCTTGTCAGCCTTTAGTTGATATGCACTGGATGTTTTGTATTGAAGATCTTCGCCGTATTTTTAGGTTCATTCAGTTAGAATCAAAGGACAGCTTAGGGGAGACAAGCCTGCATATATGGAGTACAGAAAAAAAAGCAAAAAAAAACCAACAACCAAACTTGCATGAAGCCCCTGTAAACACAAACTGCAAGCCATGGTTTGCCGGGTTTAACTCCAACTGTAGTTACTAGTTATCTGCAATTCTGATAAATATTCATGTATCATATGTTCATATCTGACTGCAGGAAAAGAAAAAGGATTCAGAGAGCTTTGTCTGCCCTATGAGCTTTTTATCTGTGCTTTAGTAACCTCCTTATACTTAGTAAATAAGAACGTTTCTTTGTTCAGACTTTAACACTTTTAATATCCTTGCAGATTCAGCAAACCTTTGTTCTAAAACGCTTTGTGCCCATTAGGGCTTTTGATTATAGATTACACCACCATTTGATTTATTTTTTTTTCTCATGGGCAGCATATTCTTCTTCCATTGAGCAATATTCAGAAACTTGGAAATCTAACCTGTGTTTTAGTCTCAGGACAGGCACATTCTTATGGTAAAAACCTCCCCAATTGAACTTGGGATGCATTCAACTCTTGTATGGTTGATACTTGGCCAGGTTAATTATGCAATCACCCCAAGTAGAAGAGGACAGCAGGATACATGAGCATTTTTCAAAGACTTGTTTTTAGTACAGAGACAGTTTTCTGGAATCAAATAAAGAAAATGGAGAATGTCTGTGATTTACAGTGAACTGGCACTCTGAAAATGCAAGGATTTAAAAGATCAACAAGGCCAAATTTGCAGTCATTTAGGGAATGATTACAGCATACATCTACGTATCCAAGTTTAATCAAGCTACCTTGGGTACCAGCAGCAGGATAGTTGTGGCAGCAGTGGGCTTTAGCTCGAGCTGTACAAGCCTGCTTGGGACCCTGGATGTCTTCTCAGGCAGTTGGCCTGAACCAAAGTCCATGCTGATATGGCTCCACTGCCATTGGCACGTCTGCAAGCCAAATTAAAACCAGTTCGGTTGGGCCTACATGTGCTGCAGCCGCTCTGATGGCTTGTGGAGAACAGGATCAGGCTTCCTGCACCCTCCAGCCACAGCGTTAGCGCACGTGGACACGCGGTGCAGCGGGGGTCTTTGCCTTGGCATCCTGAACACGCAATGGAAAGGACAATGTCCTGCCTTCATACGGATTTGTAATGTAATATACGGCCCCGTTCTTCAGTTTGGATGACTGTCACGAGGCTGCCATCTAAAAAGAAAACAGCTTAATGCAAACAGGATGCCAGCTCTCAGTATTTAAAAATCATGAGCCAGAATCCAGAAAGTCAGAAGATTGGCTTTAAAATCATGTCAGTTCAAAAGACAAGAATTGTGTAGGTTTTATTTGTTCTGCTGTAACTGGATTCATGTTTTTAAGCTTTTTCTTAGTAAACACATGGGCTGGAAACATACTTTTAAAAGGACTACATGTTCAGATTAACAACCTTACTCCAGCAGTTGGGGCTTTAGGGAACATAGCAAATATCACAAGACTTGTGCTAAAATTGCAAAAGTTGCCAATGCATAAAAAACCACCCCAAATTGGCTTAAAATGTGAACTATTTGTTAACTAAATCCTACAATGTCAAACTAGCTGGTGATTCTGGATGCCTCTAAACAAACTACCGACACCTCAAAAATACCTGATTACTCATTGGGCATGTGCTCAGTTATAATAATTTAGGCCAAAACTATTATGAAAAGAATGCAATGATTCTGATTTAACATTAGCCAAAAGGTTTGGAAATTTTTTTTTCTGAACTCCCAGATCTCCTCAGAGATCCTCACCAAAAAAAAAACCAACAGTAGGAATGAGCAGTTCTAATTTTGTATTTTAACATTTCCCACGGCCCATGTACATGCATGCTCTCTCTCTCTTTCCCCATTCCTTCACCGTCTCTGCTGGTCAGAAGATAAAGCCATCCTTGTCATCTTCTACTAATACTAAGAAAGGCAGCAAGAAATAAAAAATCAAGTCCCTGTCATATTCCATCGAGCACGCTGGCTAGATACGGATGTCTCGCCCCCATTTACAATCTGAACCAAAAGATTTGAAGCCAAGAAAGCAGCTGGCACAATAAAAACAGTAAAAGCTCTAGCTGGCACCTCATGCTGACAATGACTAGCCAAATCTCCATGGGGAAAAATGCCAGTATAGATTTCTGTGACAAAAACAACAAAATAGATTTTTGTCAATGTACATAGATTTGACAGGAAGTCAGACAAATCTATCAATAATGAGTGACATATATCTGCAATATTCCCAAACAAAATGGTACATTTGAAGACAAACTGAGAAAATAACTAATTGTGTTACGCATGACACACATTCATCTGGACTTTTTGATCACAACGCTGTAATTCATTAATGCAGGTTATGCTGCAGTTATCCTGGGAAGAACTGACCAGATACACCAACATATTTCTAAGTGTTTTCTAAAGCATCCTTCAAAACACTATTATTTCAGAAAGGGGAAAATCATTTCTGAGGATCTTGCAGTTAAAATCAAGGCTTTATGAGATGGAAACCTGGATTTCCAACTCTGGCACAAACTTTTTAACCAACATCTCTACTTCCACACTTAGAAGGTAGGGACAATAGTAAAAAGTGGATACCAAAGAGTTGCCACGCAGTCTTTTTCCTGAGAGATTATATGTGAAAGATAGTACGTTGCGCTTTTCAAAGGAAAATATTGCTAGTACTCTGCTGTCACCGAACAACACTTGTGAGAAATTACCATTTATTTCACAGCCAGATGCATACCGTGTTGCATCCACATAGAGCCCATGAGAAGCAAGTGGCTCTGCTTTTGGAAAGACCTCAGCTCTATAAAAACTTCACCAAGGAAAAAAAAACCCCAAAACTATGTAAGAACTTCTATAGTTGATAAACTGGAACTAACTTAATATTTATGTATTACAAGCCAAGCCTCTTATCACCCACAGCACAGCGCACCTTAGTGAGTACATGCTGATGAATTAGGTATCAAAGATCTCCAGGCACATAGATTTCTGCCCAACTTCTGGCCAAACTTGGGACAGATTCTGACAGAGCTAGAAAGATATGATTGGGTTCAGAAGCCACAGTGATTTGCTTAAAGTGAGTGTCTAGCAAGACAGCTATGCAAACAGATGGCAAGACCTAGATAGAAAATGCTTTTTAAGTGAAAAGACAGAAACTCATGAAAAAATGTCTTACTCATACAAATTCTATAGAGCCTTCAAAAACATCTGAAGTAGTTGTTATACATAAATGAACTAGATGAGCCAAAGTCATCTTTACTTGGGAGGAAGTGTGTCAAACACATTGGCCTGATTTACCATGAGGTGTGCACTGCCCTGTATTTCAGTATCAATTAGAAAAGTAGGAAAGCTGTTAAAAGTGCCCCAGCCACTAAGTCTCAGATATTATTCTAACAATTAAAAAACTCCAAAGATTTGGGAAGTCCCTTTTCATACACAGTTCACTGACTGATGGAGAAGACCACAGGACCTGCCATTCTTGTATCCCAGAAGCCCCCAAATCAACAACTAAACCATGGATAGTGAAGCTTGTAGAAGCTCTCTGAAAGCTTCAGCTTTTCTGTAAAAATTTATGAATATTGTACTTTGCTTTGATAGTCATGATGTTTACATCCTGAACATATTTGGTAAATTTAATAGGAAATTGTAAGAAAAGTAACCAGGAAAAGGAGGATGCAATACAACCAACATGCAGCAAACATTTTAGGGGAAATTAAGAGCCAATGGCTGAGCCATTTCCAGCCAAGCCTACATTTTGGTTTGGACTTAAAGGGTCAAATGAAAGAAGAAGGAAGAAATCTATCGCAGGTTTAAAATAATTATCTTTCTCAAGAGAAGAGAAAATTTTAGGAGGAACCAGAGTAAAAACTCGAGCAGTGACAAAGGAGAGCTTGAAGGAGGCAGGCACTGGGAGTAATAAGCCTTCACCTAAATTGATGCCTGTCAACAACTGTTTTAAAAGCCTTTTTTTGCTACTGGCCAAAAAAAAAAAAAGTTTGATAATTTAGATACTTAATTTCTGCTGATGCCAGTGCTAACTAAAACCAGTGAGAAAGTACCTAAACATCTCTGAAGATGTCTGCCTATTTATTTAGACAGAATTAATCATTAGTTCTATTTCAAGAAGACAGGATTGTCACTCACACCCTGCATGCAAACATGCATCCTCAGGCAGATGCAACTGGGCACAGGTCCCAAGGGGAGAGCTCAGATGCCCGGTTCGGACGGCGGCTGGGGAGCCGTGGTGAATGCTGTGAGCCATGACCCACAGACCAGCCCCGGATGGGGCCACACCACCAGCTGCCCCTGGGAAGTGAACAGAGGTATGGCTGGACCTGGGACGCAATGAGGTCCTCAAAAGCTACACAGAATTACAGCAAAAATAAATGTGTTTGAGACCATCCTTTTCTCTGAGCATTTTACCCCCTCCTTTTTTTTTTTTTAGTGGCTTTATCAAAAAATGTGAATCTACAGTTTTGAATACATTCAGTTCTGTAAGGTAATTTCCCCTTCAAAATGAAAAACGGAAAAGAAGTAGGTAATGCTTTAATTTGTTATTAGGAGTAATTACTGTCTGGCCTCGAGGGGTTACTTCTACATTGGTTTTAACAAGAAACCCATTTAACATATATTTATCTTTGTAAATTGTTCTGAATGATCAGCAAATACCTAATCATCTGCAAAAAGCTGTTTGAAACATCCTTACTCTGATAACAGGAAATTATAACCTATGAGACCAAGGAAGCTGAAGCAGTGGTTTAAACCATGATAGACATTTGTAAGAAGGTAAGAAGTAGGTATTTTCACATGTTTTCTTTGAATCTTTTTCTTTGGTTATTAACACATCAGGAATAGATCTATTGTGTTCCTCCCGAAGCTGTGCACGGCAAAGACAGGCAAGGCCCTGCATCTGAAGACTCCTGAAGTCCTTGAGGAAAGGTGAGTTCATATGCTGAACCACCTAGGCGAAGCACAAACCTCTGGTCTGGATGTTTAGAGGAACTGAGGCCAGGATTAGACCTTACAGGAGGCTCATGAATGCTGCAGATGAGCAAAACACCATAAACGTAGAGAAAATCTCAATACTTGAAGAGTAAGAGGATCCACTCAGACTTCAAACCTTTTCGTATTCCAAACAATTGCAAATGGTATTTATTATTTATTGGAGGCCCTGTGACATGGTTGGAGTTAAAAACAGACTAAAATTGGACCTCACAGCTTTGCTTTGATACATGAAAACAGACGTGAATGTCACATCATTCCTCTGCCCTGCTTTCTCTGCTCATGTGAGCAGACAGGGGATGGAAAAATACAATAATTTTCCTCTCTAGGGACTGCATAGCTCAAGGGATTGGTAATAGGACACAAGCCTTTCAGCCCTAAATCAATTACTCAGAAGTGACTCAGGTTGTTAGTAACTGAGTTTGTTTGTTTGGCTGCATAAAATACATAAAATATATTCACTCTCACAATGAATGTTATTTTTCCTCAGTACGGACCAAAAGCCAGAGAGGCTTGAAGGATACCTTCTTACCTTTTCCTACTGACTTTGAGAGTCTAATGAAACCAAAATCTAGAATCAAAATGTGGAACCAATCATGATTGCTTGTATATAGCTAAGAATACCTACACACTCTGGACAAAATACTCTCAAAAGTTTCTTTACAACGTCTCCCATGTTAAACAAGCTCACCCAAGGTCTGTGACTACAAAAAGCCTCAGATGAGCAGGTCTATGAGTTTGTGTTAAGAAAATTTCAGCAAATTTGCTTGCAAGGCATTCTGTTAATTAGGAACCGGTGTTTCTTTTTCTATAACAAAAGTAAGTATAATTTTACACAAACATAATTTTACCTTTCACGAGGCTTAAGAGATTCCTTAACTCCATATTAATTCATATAGGCATGATAACGAGCCAATAAATACCCAAGCGCGGGTAATATTCAATCTTCACCAACGTCTAATGATAATCACCAGGTCCGTGACATTGAGCTGACCATGGATGCAGAACAGGGGTATAAAACAGCTGAATATTTGAAGGGAAGTGTTCCCATGAGAGTTATCAACAAATACCAGGCATTTCTTTGTGCACTATTTTGCTTTTTCTCTTTCTAGACCCAGAGCATAACCAGGAAGTGCTAAGGCATGTGAAAATTTGTAAAACAAACACAAAAAGTTTTCAAAACTTTCATAAACCTCAGAAAAGTTTATGTTTGGTTTGAGGAATGCAAAAAAAAAAACCCCCCCCAAAAAAAAGAAAAAAAAGAAAAAACAATTCTGATTCTTATTTTTTCTAAAGTGGTTCAACTGTCCTTAGTTCATCTGCATGAGTTTGCTCTGTGTTGACACTCGGCAGCCAGGGGTTTTCATCCCAAGAGCAGACGCTCACAAAACAAACAAAAAACCCCAAAACACTAAGCAAAAATACCTCCAAATGACAATAATTTTTTGATGTATTTAGGTCACACAGAACTGCAAAGGAAGACTTCTTTCTACCCTTACAGAATTATTCCAGGGTCAAGACCCCAATTTGTCCTTAAGAATATAATTATTTAAGAGTTCAGCCTGCAGTGGAGCATCGTGAACGGAAGCACTGGTGTCCGGAGCAAGACTCATGGGGACAGGGGCAGGTGGAAGAGGGGAATGAGGGACCAATGCTGCCGTCCTGCCCCGACATGGGAGAGCAGGCAATGCACACCTCCTGCTGCACCTGAAACCCAGATCAGCCCCCGGGCCCAGAGTCTGCTTTGTCACACAGTTAGAAAGTTCTGCTTACCAGAATGCAGATGGGAACCTATTAAATATCTCTATCACTCACAAAACTGCATGAGGGACCAGAAACAATACATATCTTTTTTTTAGTTGGACAGATGAAAGGATGTTTTCTGTAGAAACTTCAGAAACTGTTTCCAATTTTTTAAACAGACACATAGATGTATGGACACATGCATACCCATGGCAGCAGACTTTTTAGATCGGACACATTTAATACTTTTAAAATCTGTGTCCTGCTTCCCTGTTTGCAAGGGCAGGTCTGTACAGACAGGACAAAGTCAGCCCTAAATTATTTCAGTAGCAAAAGCAGAGAAAACTGGTGGGACAGATTTCAGGAGCAAGCTGGTGGCTGGGACCCAAAATCAAACCATGAAACATGAATATGGGGTGGCATCCCAGCTAAATGCACGCAGATAAGACCTCCAGGTAGGGATGGAGGTGGTCTGCTTGGGTGAAAGAGATTGAGCAGTAAGGAAATTTATTAACAGGCATTACAAGAACTGGCCATGATTGTAAAAGTCTTTTGCACCCAACTCAGACTTTTCCAGAGCTTTTCACAGTGCTGCTTTAAGAAAAAAATAAATAAAGACTCTGCAATGGTGCAGGGGTTCACAAAAACCCTTTAGAGAGTAACACAGCTGGTCAGTCTGCAGCACACCCAGGTTAACTCTTGTGTATGCCTTGAGAAATAAAAGAGGAACTTCCAAAAATTTGGAGATATTAGAAATGGCAAGAATCATAGTTTGGGACAGGTGATTAGATGGTCAGTATCTTATAATTTCCACAGCCACTTAACATCTTCAGCTCTTACGCAGGGGCTAAGCAAGCGTGACATCCCCGCAGAGGAGTAACTACTGACTTGCCATCTGATGCCCACGTTTCGAGGTCCATTTCAGGGCTCGACTCCGTTTTCTGGTACCGTGGGTATGCGCGGCCAATGTCACCTACCCTGTAAATCAGCTATTGCCCTGGTGCATTCATGTGTGGTAATTATTTTAAAGGATTTATGGCGAGGCTTGCTTTCACACCACGGGACTTGCCTGAGCTGCAGGAATGACATTCCAAGCTTTTATTTATTTCTTTATTTGCCAGACCCTTAACGTTATTCCTCTGTAGCTTTTTGGCTCATGAATTTATGGCACTGTCTAAAACTCTAATACTTCTCTTTGAATATACTTGTGGACATTTCTGATCTCACTTTAATTGGGCATGCTTTAGGCTCACATAAAATATTAACATCTTAGCCAATGAAAATCAGCGCCCAAAGCTCAGACGGTTCTAAAATTAATATAACCTTGTTTCTTGCTCACAGAAGCCACAAAAGATCAATTCCAGAATAGGTTTTTTTCAGTATCTGATAGCTCATTTTATCTGGGCAAAACACGCCTGTTTCATGACCTTCTGGACATGCTGTGGTGCACATATATTGTTTGTAGAGTTGAAATAAGGACAGACTGAAGGTTTTGATATAAAGATTATTCAGGGAAAGCATGATTATTCCTTCAGTTGACTTATTCTTAGGTACACACTCCTAACGATTTTTCCATCTCAGAAATCAAAAAGTCTATTATTATTTTAAAAGTTAAATAATGTTGATATAACTCTTGTTTATTAGCTTGGTTTCCCTCAGCAAGGGGATTTATACTCCTGCACTGTCTCTGAGTGCATCATTCCCATCACCCCACAATATAACCATATGCAAGAGAAGGTTAAGAAGCTCTCATTTAGGAAATACAGATTTCCTGAACACAGTCTGACAAGTAGAGGAATAAAATTCAGTGGGGTGACCAGGTGATGGCATAGCTGCAGCAGGAGCTCAGCCAGATTGGTGGGCACTGAGAATTGGCACAAGAGGAACCAGAGGTAAGAAAGTTTGATGATTTCTAGTGTTTACAACACCTTATGTGTACTTTTTTTTTTTATTTAAAGTCCCTAAAATGACCAGTTGCTCATTCATAAGAATAGGACTGCTATTGAATCTAGTAAACGAGTTCACACCACAAACCTGCCTCAAAAAATAGAGGTACTTACGGTACACCTTACAGTTGATCATATGCTGGACAATTCCTATGCATTGCAGAAGCCCCTTTACATCAGCTGAGAAAGCTATAGGTGTCAGTAACACTGACCCATCAGGGGGTCAGCCCTGGAGATACTATGTCTGCTGAAGAGTTGCTTTTCTGGTCCTTGAGGAAGGGTTAAGTCTGCACTGAGCTGCCTCCTCCTTGCGACTGTTGCCAGGAACATGAATTCACATTGGGCCGGTTCACATTCCTACTCCAGACCTTGTCACAGCAATGAGCTATTGGCATTGCAATGCCTGAAGGTTACAGAAATCATCGCTGTCCTTTGCATTGTCTTGACCTTTTTAATATTCTCTAATTCTGTTGGGTAGCTGTTCTCTGTCACCCCACCGACTGTTTGAGGTGGCTTCGACGCGAGAAACGGGATGCCTGGGCTAGGTAGCCTACTGCAGTCAGGGACATTAGAGAGGTCAAGGCTGCACAAAGTTGTGCAATTCCATTCTGTCTTAATTGTAGTAAATTTTGCCTTTACCGTTTTAATACTTTTTGCAAATAAGAAAAATCAATGCACCATTTCTAAAGAGAATCACCAAGATACTTTAAACTAGGCACGATTTGCTGTCAGTGAAATCAGCCTTGCTTTTTACTTCCCTGCAGTAGTGGGAGCAAACAGCAGCTTGGAGATAATGGTGGTTTTCCCCGTAATATGCACTGACTCAGAGCAGAATCCAACCACTTTCAACATTCAAAGAGTTAGAGGTGTTTTTGCCACATGGCAACCGTCACGAGAATGTGATGATTCCTACAGCAGCCCCCATTGAAAGCAGAGCTTGAAGAGGTCGGAAAGTGTACTTCCCTGGATTTCAGAAACCTTCTGAAGCAGGGATGCACAAAGTACTTAAAAGTATCTCCATTCCTAATAATACCACCGTGTGGGTCCTTTCTACCAACTGAATAACAGAAACTAATCACTTTTTATATTTGCTCAAAATGTATTTCCCTAGTTCTCCTCTAGGAGAGGAGGTCATTTGATAGTTCTTTGATAGTTCTTTAAAGGAAAAATACAAACCTTTTGAAACAGAGATAGCCAGGTTCAGGAAACAAACCATAAAAAGAATAAAATATTTTTCTTTTTTTTTTTTTTTGAGGGGGTGGGGTGGGAATTGCTTTGTAGGAAGCAAGACTTCTAAGAAGAAAGAGAAAGCAGTGGATGAAAAAAAGAAAATACGATCAATTTTAACTATAATAAGAATGAGCATTTAGTAATATTTTTATTGTTATTTTTAATTTCCTCTATCTGAAACTTGAAAAAAATTTTCACTCTGGGAATAACATTCAAAACATGAAAACATTCATCATGTAAACTTCTGTTAACTCCTGACACCTCTCTTGTCCTCCCATACCACAAAAAACCTCAAAATAAACAAGAAATTAAGTTCTGACCCCTCCAGAGACCTCACAAACGCCTCTGGAGGTTTTGCCATTGCTATTCATTTTACACAGAAAGTTCTCAGATGCCTTTCTGATGGCTCTAGTGTGTAACCCTGAGAGAGATAAGCTCAGAGCTGGGGAACCGAGTCCAAGTCAGGAATTTATGGGAAAGCATGCGGAGCAGATGGTGGAGGAATGAGAGAGGAAGGGAGCCACAGCTGAGAGAGAGCGAGTGTTGAGACTGTGTCAGATGGGAGAAGGAGGAAAATTATGCTGATCTAGAAATGTACAGTGGAACTCTTCAATATTGAATTAGTAAATAACTAGGCAAATACATCTCTCTCTCTCAGGTACTTTAGGGCTTCCATCTTCACCATGTACGTGCAATTAACTTTTTAATCCTCACTATACCCCTAACAGGAGAAAAGCACTGTTACTGGCCTTTTACCGATCCTGGCATCTTCCTATCTAGTGCCTCCAAACCTCATGTTTCAGGTCAGCTTCAATCCAGTTCTCCCTAATGGGGACCTTTAATTCCGCTCTCCACCTGCTGTTTACCACGGATATTGAGCTCCCGTCAGGATGGTTTGAAGCTCAGTTTTCAAAGAAATTTTCATTCTTTATATTTTAGGGAGAAATAAAAAAAGGCAGTGATGGTTAGTGAAACATTAGTTTCCCTCACTTCTCAGTATACCTGTCCTACAAAACAGTTATTCTCTTTGCACATGTAATGGAAGAAAAACAACTACCCTTAGTTTACAAGTTTGGTTATTAGGCACAGATATCATTCTCAGCACACACATCACTACCTGAACTAACAGTGAAGATACATAACCTTTAAAAAGAGAAAGAAAAATTAAAAATAAATGAAAGGTTCTTATCGCATATATTTTAAAATTATGTCTGCTTGTCCACTTTTTTTATCTTCAGCAAATCTATAAGCTTGATTTCACTGAAAGAGATTCCCTTTTAAAGAGCACCATACTTTTTAAACCTGAGTCTGCATGTGAGGCCAGACTGAGCAGCTGAAGAGGAGAGGCAAAGGCAACCCCTTGCCCCTCACCCCCAAATACACGACCGTTGGTGCAGACGAGAGCAGCCTCGAGGCTGCTCAGTTTTCCCCCAAGAGCAGAAATCCTTGCGTTCCCCACCGCCTGGTGATGCCCAAAAAGCACAATCAGGTAGCTCTGGTTTCCGATGCCAAGATACTCCCCACTCCCCTTTCTCACGCTTTCCACCCCCAGCCTGGTGCCAAGCGGTGGGCAAGGAAGAGCCAAAATCCTGCTGCCAGCAACAAAATGCTCTCAAGGGCCAGGTACAGATTTCCTTGCACTGTTTCAGACTGTGCAATCCGCCTCAGCATATCCCTGCAGAAGCTAAAGGTATCGCAGCTGTCAATAACGCCACGGTCTCTGCTATTAAGCGTAAGATCAAAGTGACAGAAGCTGTCCTCATTTCCACCCACCGGAGTCTGGTGGTGAGAGCTGGCCTGGCTTCGTCAGGGAGCAGGCTGTCATGCAGCAACAAAAAGCAGAATAACACAAATAGTATGATCTTACGGGTTGAGATCTCGTGAAAAAAGCAATGCCGGAAAGCACATTTGGGAAACTCGGGAAGCATTAGCTTGTGCAGAGCATCAGAGTCTGTGATGCTGCTCTGCAAAATATTCACAACCCAAAAGGACGTTTTCTCTCTCACACCATGAGTGAATACAGGCTATTTTTATCATAAAAGGACCACTATGGGCTTTATGGCCAGACTTTTAATGGTAAGTTAGGTGCTTAAGGACACAGATCAGCATTACATTTTCAAGAGCGTTTTTAGACACCTAAATATTTTCTTTAAATCTGGCTCTGATTACCACAACTATCCTGGTCTCTCCTTATAACTCCTGACCTTCAGTGCTAGCCACATCCTCAGAGGTGAAAAACAAGCAGGCTTTCCGCTATTACTTTCCTACACTTCTTGACAGAGTTAAAAACATTAAATGATCCTAAAATTAGAAGAAACCCTGTTTCACCTGTGACAAACTAGTTGCTAAAATCCCTTTGGTTTTCAGAATCATCAGAATCAGAAGGATTCAAAACAAAAAACCTGATGAGTTGAGTAGCACAGCTTGATCCCAGTCTGAGGGTTAGAGCTGACAACATATTTATACCCCACGCAGGCAGAGATTACTGGATGGAAGTTGTCATACACAAAAGGCTAGACACCATGTCATTCAGGACACCCGCCAGTTATTTCTCATGATACAACATGATCTTCTGGGAATATTAGGGAGTACACCAGTGACTACTGGAATTGCAATTGCCATTTACCCTCCAGTCCCAATAAAATAAAAAAAAAAGAGACTGTTTTAAAGCGACAAACCAGTGAGTGGTGCACTTCAAAAAGCTGGAAGAGCTGATATAAACAGCAGTCTGTTTTTCAATGACAATTTCAAACTTTTGAGGTCTGAGCTCGAAAACTTCGAACAGAAATTTCCGTTTTCTGAAAGAGACATTTCTCTTGCTCTCTGCCCTGCCATTTCAGCGCTTTGATTCCAGAGCCGAGACAAAAGACAGAAATTTAGAAGTTTTTGAAAAATAGCAAGATCAGGACAGGAAAAAAAATCCACCCCCCCACATCAAAATTCTTTATAAATATTAATGAAACTTTCCAAATGCCTAAAAAATTAGTTTGCATTTTGGACAGGTTTTGCTTGCTTCCTTTTTTTTTGTGCAAGCCAGTTTGCCCTTTCCTCATACAATTTTGGTAGTTTTCAGCCCAAACAGAGCCACCTTCTCGTGCACGTGTGGCCACATCTGAGTCTGTGCCAGCCCACTCATGCGTGTGCTCGAAGAGGGGGAATGAGAAATAACGGTGGGGTGGTGAGGGGTAAGGGGAGTGCTTCCTTTGACTGCCAGGCAAAGTCAAGATTTAAAGTGTTTGCTTCAGAAAAAGCATCTCTGACAGATGTAGAAATATTAAGTCAGCTGGAAGAGCAAGTACTACTCTTCAAAGAAGGACTAGGAGAAAATGATAGTGGGAAAAGAGAGCTTATGCTAAAAATAAAGAAAAGGTCTTTGCCTGTTTACCCCAGCAAAGAGCATGCTGGGGCTATGACACAGCTATGCTGAGGATACAGCACCAAAGATGGGGATCATCCACTAAAGGATGTCAGCACAAGGACAAATGGGATAAGCACAATTTGCCACGGAGAGGTTCAGATGGAAAATAAACACAAGGTTGTGTACCAGAGGAGTAAAAGGCTGGAACAACTAGAAGCGGTAGCTTTTAGGTTCATTAGTTTTAAGACAGGTTTTGATAAACCTAGAAAATAGATAAGCACAGGTGGTTGAAATGACTGCTCAAGAACTTTTTTCATGCATATTTCCAAGATATGTTAAATATTAACCGAAAGAAAAGTATTGGTTTTGTTGCTCCCCCCTCCTGTTCCTTTTTGCTTCTATTCTCATTTTGCTACATTTCTCATTAACTCATATCTTAGTTTAAAATCAGTGTTGCTGGGGAAGGGTCATCGACTTATCTATTTACATTTTACAGTATCCATCTATAGGGGGCCCTATAAATAATTTAAAAACAGCAATAGCCATAATGGCTTTTTAAGAGCATAAATGAAGACACATTCAGAGTCTTAAAACCATGCACTCTCTATAAGAACAATGCACCCAGTCTTAGGTGTTGGACTGTTTCAGGTCTGCAGGAGTGGTCCTAAAGGAAAATAGGAAAAAGAGCATAAGAGATTTCAAGGAGGAGAGTGAGGCTATGAGGCAAACCGTTTCAGACTCTATAGGAAGTGTGACAGACGGTTGGAAGATAAAAATGGGACAAAAATCGGAAAACAAAAGAAAAAACACTTTCCCATTTGTCCCTGCCATCTACACGGAGGGATAATAACATTTCCCCAAATTACTTCTATATCAGATCATCTGATCCACTTCTCAGAAGATAAGGTGGGCAAATATTTCTATTCATATGGCAGATTCAAAAGTGTGCTGATGAACTACCTCGCTAGGTTTTTGTTGTTGTTGTCATTATTTTAATCAGTTTACAACACAGCTACTTCTGTAGTTATATATTTGTTTACCCATTCTGTCAATGCTTTATAGGCCAGCTGCTTAAACTAGAAGTGAAATCACTGGTATGAGTGGTGTATTTTCTAATCACGTTATTGTGTTGTAAATGATCAACAAGCTAAGTTGAGTTAAATATCAGACAGTTATTTTTCAAGCCATTTCCTTAAAAAGCAGCATGTATTGCATACGTTACACGTTACAAACCAAGAGATTTTAATAATTTATTTCCCAGTGGAGTTTTATGACCCTGGGGATAACAAATTTAGCTGTCTAATTATTAGCGTGCTTAAGTATAGGAATAGATTATTTTTCTAATATTCCAGTCGGTATCCTCATCAACACATCAGTGCTAAAATTTAACATACTCAGTGTGGCAAACCTCTGCTTAAAAGCACTAACTGAGGTTGCTGAAGCACTTCATAGCAGTCATAACACAGTACAGTAACAGCAATAATCATACTCTTTTTTAATTGTATCCATCTGAGTTATAGTCCAACACAGTACAGTTCACAACAGCAGCACTGAACTGCTTTGAGCTATTAATGTCAAATTCTATGGTAGTGTATTTCAGGGGGCTTGTAACTTTTTCTAAATGTACCAGATTGTTAAAACTGATTGTTACATGTTTATCTGCAAATAAATAACGAAGGGCCTGAGAGTTTTAAAAAACGACTTTTACCATTACCGAGATAGTCTGGTTGACATTTAACAGTTACTGTTATAATCCTTCCTGTGTCAAAAATTATAGCTAATGTTAAATAAGAAAGCATATAGTTTCACAAGCTCCCAAGTACCCTGCCTTTAAAAGTCCCCACATGTCTCAGCAAGATGAGTAATTGTCCATCAGCCTATGGTTCATTAGGGACCAGAAATCAATTGAGTGGGAGGGTTCATCATAGCAGGTTATACAAACCTTGGCTGTGCTGGATTCCTGATGAATAGAGTAGTTGGGAAAGAGAAACTTTTATGTGATGGCTCCAAGGTAGTTAGGCTACTGACAACTATGTAGTATAAGGCTAATTGGGCCGGTAAAGGAACAGAGGTGGAGGACAGGGTCCAAGCGGAGAATCAAATGCTCCTTTGGAGCTCCGGGGCCAGCAGAAAGCTTGTCTGGGAGGATGACTTACTGTATAAATGAAAGGCTCACAAAAATTAACCAAGTAGAGAAATGGTCCTTAGACAAAAAATATGTTTTATAGCTGTGGTTAAAAGTGTGCTGCTGTAAATAGCGGCTGTGCATGTTACAGGCTAGTTTCAGCTTGGATTTTATCACCTATTAAAATTAAAATTATTTTGGCTGAATCCTTTCTCTCCATGGATGATGCTTCCTCTCACATTCTCCCTCCACGGCTTCACTGTTTTGGAAAGGTAACAAATTATCAAACCGATATGACTTCTTCCCTCTTCCAGGAATCACAGCTCCTTCCCATTACCTCCTTATAAGCAGGCTTTTACTGCAGTCATCCAAAGACACGGTACGTGAGAAAAGTTCAGCATCCGTTTTAATGCTCTGTTATGTACAAAAGGAGTCATGAAACAGGCAAATATTCTAAAAAGACAACAATTAAGAAAGACATTTTGGGGAGAGCAGGGATCTTCAGCAACAGATGATCTCTCTTCCTGGTGCCGAAAATATTTGATTTATACTCTTTCAGAGGAATGAATAGGGTGAACTAAAGTGTCTACATCTGCTCAAGACTGCATGGCTTTAATCACTGCTAGCCTTAGTGGTCTGCATATGCTTGCAGAAATTCTCACAATGAGATGAATAAATACATGAAAGCATTTGCCCGCATGACGGCACAAAGCAGAGGTTCTGAATAATGATGGATGAACCTCAAAGGAGATCATAGGTTCCATTTAGCTGAGCGCTCGCGCATTAGGGTAAGAGCCCTAACTACATAAACCACTTAAGCCTGCAGAAGTGGACTGCAAACTGATGCGAGAACTACATCTCCGCTCCTCCTGTCTGAGTTTAGGTTAGAATAACAGGGCATCAACTTTTCTCTTGGTGTCACAAGTCCAGCTATACCAGGATTTTAAGAACTACCTCCAAACAAACAAACAACTTAATTAGGGAGACTGGAAGAAACTCAGGTCTGTTGTTATTGTATTGATCTACCTGTGATGTACAACTTAAGCTACGCAGAATGACAGATATTTCTAGTGTAACTCACACTGTGTGCATGAGGAGACCTTTAGGGGACGTGGTTTTCCACCACTGTGTTGTCATCACGGTGGAGCAATGACCCCATTTTCTTCATGCTATTGCCATACAACGCTGATTTCCTGTATCACTACAGCCATGGAATAAGCTGAAGGGGCAAGTATAAAACTCATAGAAGTCTATCAGAACTTTTTTCACTGAATATAAAAATCTTCTAAGGTTGTTTTTGTGGAGGTCCCAGGTGAGCTCAAAACCAATGATTTGTAACTCTTCCAAAGGAAATTGTAATGAGTGTCATCTACCATTTTGAGGTTGTAAGTATTCTGCTTCCATATGGGACACAGCCAGGAACTTCTCTGTGATTACTCCATCTCTCTGAACTAACACTGCAAGCATGCAGCATCTATGCTCATACTTCACTTTCTGTGAAAAATATTACTTGATTTACTCATATGAAAGATAATACTACATCCTTATTTGTAGGACTAAGTCTATAGATTGCTTCCAAGAATACTGGAATACTTACAAAGCCTCCCCATGATTTCAGCAAGCTCTGGATCTGGCTTTATATGGGCTGTATCTTTATCACCCAAGCATGTACAAGAGTAGGTAGACTTCTAAAACCTTGTGTAGACAGCTGTGATGACAAAAAATGAATCACATACACTGTCCTTTAAGTAATTGCTCAGATTTTCCTTTTCTCATTCTTAAGAAAAAAATAAATAAATCTAATAACACTAGAAGGGCTATCCCTAATTTATTTTTTTCCTCTATGGAGAAGAAATTTCTGTTTTGTGTAAGTCTTCTTTGAAGTGACTCTCTGTAAAGGCATGAATGTGAGGGGCTGGGATGCTCACTTCAACACAGCCTAAATCTAGAGCTAGACAAAGACATTCCTGGTATTTAACTTTTTTTTTTTTAAGTTGTTGTTTTGAAACTTCCATTTTTATGTGAAGCTTCATGACATCCTGAGTCAAAGCAATAAATGCAGCACATTTTCTGGGTCATAACACTCCCATCCCCTTGAAGAAATCATGCCAAATAGCTATGTCTGTATTCACTCAGAATAATACTTCCTCTAAAAATGCATGACATCTTATATGATTTACATCATGTTATATTGCGGATTAGGTTAATGACTTCTTGTGCTTCTGTGAACCATTCGATGTACCATGGGCCAGAATATTATTTTATATAAAATATAAATAGAGTATATTGCTGCAGTGGTGGGTTGACACATGTATTTCCACTAATATCGTAAGGGTCTAGAATGAGGGGTGGGACCAAAGTGTAATGACCTCCTTCTTCCTGTGTAAAAACAAATGTATTATACTGCTCTTCAGGGCTAACTGGTCTATTTATAGATGAGAATTAAATATTTTTCTAGCTTTGTTCTGGGGCTTTTATTTGGAACGTGTGTGTGCTTTAAACACTGAAGTGCTTCATTTAAAACACAATGGCAACTGTAAGAGTAACAGTTAAGAGAATTTTTTGGTCATCTGTTGCAGCCCTCTTTGGATGAAATCCA
This sequence comes from Ciconia boyciana, assembly GCF_034638445.1. Lineage (NCBI taxonomy): Eukaryota > Metazoa > Chordata > Aves > Ciconiiformes > Ciconiidae > Ciconia > Ciconia boyciana. Next base: position 4,196,445 of record NC_132943.1, on the reverse strand, counting down.
GGACAGGAATAATATATGGTTAACTAAAAGATTAGTAAACAACCAGATCACAGTAGTGTCCAAGGCATCCTCAAGATAATGACTATTTGTTCAAATGGAGTTATTTTATTTCCTATACGAAACAATTTCAAACACATACCATGCCTTTCTCTACAGGATAGGATGCATTTAGCTAATGTCACAGGTTGCCACATGAGAGTAAAGTTTTGGAGTCATTAAGTCACTAATGGGTTGCAAATAGGTGGCATGTCAATGATCAGTTGCATTCTGAAGGTAAGATAGGGCTAGGAATTATTAGGAAAGGAATAGAAACAAGCAAAAACATCATTCATTACATTTTTTAAGCCTACAGTGTGCCCATATCTTGAATACTGAAGTCCCAGTATTCTGATCACTCTCACCTTGAAAAGTATGTAACACGCACAGAAACAGAGCAAAGAAGGGCAATGAGGAAAATCAGAGTTTAGTCGTGAAAAAGAAAGAAAAAACCCAAAGAAGTCAGCACTGGAAAGATTTGAGAAGAATATGATAAGATCATACTGAAGCGTGTATGGTTGAATGAGTTACCAAAAGAACCCAGGCCCAATATTCTCTAATAAATCAAGAAGTTGGCAACAATCAGACAAGCAGGTACCAAGTTGCAAGCTAACAAAATCAAGTACTTTAGACACACAGTGCATAACCGAGCTGTGGAACTCATCAGGAAGATGTGGAGGCCAAAACACAAGCTTTAAATGGGATTAGATGAATTACTGGAGTATTTATCCAATAAAGAGTAACAGTTAAGTAAACACAATGCAATGATACGGTGATATTCATGTCACCTCTGCTTCAAGAGGTCTCTAATTCACTGACTGAGGATCAGCGAGGATATGCCAACGGGACTCTCTCTCTCTGGCCTGTTCTTATACTTTTCCATAACAATCTACTGTTGTCCATTGTTGGAGACAGGCTATTGATCAACTTTTGCGTTGATCTTTATACAGTCACGTTTTACACAGAAATGAAAAAATATACTCACTCGTACATGCAATATAATCATAAAACTGACATATTTTCTTGGATTTGGTCTATTATGCCACTTGAAAAAATATTATTGTAGGAATATTGGGGGAAAAAAGCCATTTCTGAGCCAAAACCATCCTTTAACATACAATGTATCATACTTCTATGGAGATTCTGTGAAACAGGACACGCACTATAAAAGATTATTATCCTTTTACTAGGTGGAGGGTGCTACTTAATCTTTGGAAATTAACAAAGACTTTTTAAAATGCTTTTCTGAGTCCTTTTGTCACAATCGATTGTAATTCATCACAGGAATAATCCACTGAGAGGAAACAGGGATGATCCTGTCCCTGATCACTCCAAATTCGACTGTTGGGTGATTCCTCCAAGATATTCCTCAGAAAAACAAAACTTATTGGGATCAATCCAGAGGTAACTCAGTGAAATTTAATGGCCTGTGATATACAGGAGGTCAGACTAGATGATCTAATCATTCCCTTTGGCTTTAAACTTTATGAATCATGCTTGAGGTGGAACTGGTAATGGGAGTCATCTAATGGGAGTGGACATTGAAGCAACATCCCTGGTGCTTAGGGGAGCAGAGAAAGCTCGCAACATTTGGCCTGAGGAAGAAGAAACCAATTAAGAAGGCCTCTCATAAGAGGGAGAAAGTGCCAAAAAGGATTAAAGGGAGAGGTGTAGGCCTTGGCGATTTGGCATGAAAAAGCTGAGGCCCGAGTTAGCCTAAGTGAAGAGAGAAATGAACATGGCCAAAGTCATGCTTGACCTCAAGTCTTTCAGGCAACAGCAAATTTTCCTGTTCTGTGCATCCCTTCACCCCTGAATGAACCCACTGGCTCCAGCAGCTGCAGACCCTTTTTTGCGTGATTTGGGGATTTGTGATGTGGAAGTTGGGGTTATCGGTTCTCCCTTGTTTCTGTGCCTCCTCCCTGGTGGCTCTGGCCTTGGAAAGGGTTGCTGCACATAGGGCTTCTGCTTTTGTAGTACCGTGGTATCCTCCATACCACTCACGCAGCCCTTGTTCTCGTAAAAGATAGGTTCAAAGCACTGTTTGGGTTTGTTATTTTCCTAGCCTGAAAGTTATAGTCTGTCAATTAATCTGGAGGTCTTTCAGCCACACGATGAAAAGGAGCATCCATATTAAAAACAAAAAATATGCATTACAGTGTTGACTTCCTAATGCAACTACCAATGACACAGCAAAAACTGCTGTTTGCACTTGAAGGGGGAAAAAATGTGTAGCTATTAGATATAAAATCTTGTAGCTCATGGGTAACTTTGTGTTTGCTGAGAGTTAACATATTAACAACAACAGTATAATTTGCTGCTGTGCATTTTTAAGTTTTACTTCTAAGAACTGTACATTATTTATAGAAATAGCCTGATTTACATGCGGTCCCTTTACAACTGCCGGACTGCATATCCAGCCGTTTACATGGCACTGCTACATTACAACTTATCTCCTGTAACTATCTGTTTGAATAGGAAAATGAATATCAATCTGATCAAATATACAAGTCTCTTTGCATGAAAATCAATCCTCTGCAGAAGACATATTTTGAAGATTTAAGTGGGGTCTAAGTACTGCTTAGTCCTTGTGCATGCACAAGAGTGAATACCACCCACAGGGAAAAATATGCCATGGAAAAATTCATAAATAACTTTGAATAACAAAGACATTTGAAAATGTCATGATCTTCTTCACATATTTCATAAACAGAAAATGTAGTATAAATTCAAGGAAAACATTAATAATTACCAGTTATTTGCTCAGCCCTACCGATCAGCAACAGCCTAAAATATACTGGCAGATGTCTAGGCAAAATAAAGATAAACACAGTTGTGTTCAAACCACTTTTTAAAATTCCAGGGTGAGATTTACAGGGTTTTTGGATCTTGTGACTTTTCACTGTTTGTTTACTAGTTTAAAAATTTTAAAAGAGAAAAAAATTGTTTGCTCTGTGAATGCAAGCCTTAACGTCTCTCTCTTCAGTTCACATGCTTATTCAGATCAAAATATAATGTTTGAGACATTTTCCTTCTGCTGAACATACCACTGTCAGAATAACTTTGCACACAGTTTATAGTTATTGTATGTAAAGTGTACTTTGTACCAGAGATAAAAAGTTTTACTTCTTTTATTGATAGAGTGGCTGTGAAACCATTTGCTTTTATTAAAAAAAAAATAATAATTTAAAAATCCACAAGGCTCTGACCTGCACAACCAATTGTTGATTGTCTATAGTGTAGGAGATTGTTCTACTATGAAGATATGGTTCATGAATTAGTAGGGTGTGACTGAATATAAGTGTTTTCATTTAACAGATCGTTATACTATTTTTTTTTTTTTAATGTACTAACCAGAAAAGCCCATATCCAGCTCAGCTTCTGATACTCAGACATTCATATCATTGTAGAAGGAAGATATCATACAATAAAACAAAAAGAATACTGGTATCACCAAAATCGCTATATTTGCTAAATCCACATTGCTGTCTAAGGAATACTATAAAGGAATGTTTTTCCATCTCTCCATTTTCATGGAAGCTTTTCAAAGCTGTTGTTTTTGGATTGTGAAATTTCTGATTTCACACCTTTTTTTTCCTTTGAACTTGGATTATTTTCCAGATAATTCGTGGGAAGCCAGCATGCTGAATGTACTTCACATCCAATCTTTTATTTGTAAAGTAATCCTCTGAAAGGAAATAGGAATTTTTCTTTATTTTAGATTAGATTAATTTCTTTTTTTTTTTTCTTAAAAGTGCAGTTTTTAAGAAAAGGTTTGTCATAATCAAATCGGAAACACTGTCCAGAAAGTAGCAGGGTGTGACACCACATACCAATGACACATCAGGGCAATGATTAATATTATAACCTATAAAGTATCACATTTTGTTTGTTGCAAACACAAACTTGCCAAAGACAGCGTGTTCTAGCTAGAGCTGTGAAAAAAATGCTAATCTTTGTTTCCAAAGATCTGCATACAGCCATGGTAATTTTTATGAATATTTGCAAATCAAAACTGGGGTAAAATTTCAAAAATCTAATTTTTGGGGATAATGATAGATTAAAGGTTCTCCAAACAGATCAGAAATTCAATGAGGTCTGAGAAATACATTCCCTCACAGCAATACTCATTTTCAGAATGAAAATAGCTTCCTTGGATGACTTGCCCTTTTTTTTTTTAATCCCTTCTGAAGAAAGAAATACTTCCTGTTTTCATTTAGAATAAAAATAATAGTGAGGCAAATTGTATTCCAAATGTTTAACTTTTCATGAAACAGGTGAAAAGTTATTACATGTTGGTGAGATTTTTTTAAACAGGATCTTTATTCCTAGCTTAAGGGGGGCAGAGAGAGAGAAAGAGAGAAGAGATGAATGGCAGTGACATCTGAAAATATACAACTCCTTTATATTAAGAGAGTTTGGTCATATAAACCTTCTGTCTTGTTGCTTTGAGACCCTTTAATAATGTTTGATACCACTAAAGTTTATTGTTTTTATTCATGAAAGCAAAGAAAAAAAAGAAAAAAAAGAATTTTAAATAATAGGCCGATCATAAACCTGAGCTCAATGAGTGATGAAGGAGTATTTTCCTCTGGGGAATAACAGTAGTTGGAAGGGTTTGTTTGAATGTAACCCCAAGTTTAAAAAAAAAAAAAAAAAAAAAAGGAAAAGAAAGAAAAAAAAAAAAGGATTAATGTTTCAGCAGGTTGAAGGGGAAAATTATTTTCTACATTAGTCTTGCTATGAGCCATCCTGAGCATTAAGTACTACTGTAATAAGTCAAAGTACTACAACTGAAATAATGTTCTTACACGTAGTTTCAGGCTATTTTATGGCAAAATATAGTGGTCTCTTTAATTAGAAGATGTATAAGAAAAAACAAAGTTCATGATTCTAGAGTTGAGAGCTGATTTACACTTTGCTTCCATGGAACAGATTCGATTTTTGTTTTTAAACTGCAATTGGAGAAATTATTTTTAATTATTTTTATTAAACAGGTTATAAGGTTTGAAAGGCAAACAAATTATATGTGCAATAGAAGAATGAACTATTTTGTCTAATTTTTTTCATATATAACTTTCAAAAGGCCTCCAAATTAGGATACTGCATCATTAAGCTTTTGACATTCGTCCAGTTAAAACTATTGACTCACACTTTCATTTCTTCCCCCTCAAATTACTACAGTGCCACAGCTGATCTAACTATATTTTCCATTTCTTATAAATAGCCACAAGAAAAGTATTAATTATCCTTGTACGATTTAATGCACCAACTGCCTTAACCTTTCAGGTTTTCTTAAACGCCACCATAACAAGGCATATCCATGGCAGCAAATGTGATTTATGACAGGAATCTTTAATTTCTGTTTTTAAATATGTTACCCACCGATCTGCATACATTTAAATTCGCCTGCAACACTTTTCTCTGTCTTGAGGCTGTTGTTTAATATTCAAGGATGATTTTTGTCCACATACATTTTGGTCTATGTCACCTCAGATTAAATTATTACTGTTTGCAGCCTTTTTGGAGCAGGCCTCAGGCCCTTATTTACAAGAATCAATGAAACAGTAATGAAAATCCATTTTTCATACTATCAGCTCTGGCCTGCTTTTATTTAGTTAGCTGTGTCTAAGCAAGCAATTCATTTTGTGCAAATGTCACGTTGATAAAAAAGGACGAGCCACGAAAGGGTTAATTATGAAATAAGGCCTCCGCTTTTGCCACCCCCCCAATAGCAAAGCACATCTGTAATGGTAAAATTAAAAAAATATTTTCTTAATGTATGCAAAGTAATGTATATTGACACATAAGCAAGCCTTTTCATGATGAATATTGAAATATATATGCAAAGCACAGGAAATGTGTAACATGTTATAGATCTTTCAGTGTACATTTAGAGGAAATGAGCCATTTATATTCCACAATTTAGTGAATACCTACTGTTTATTGGTACAGAGCACATAGGAGTATATTTGTCTTAGTAATTTATTTAGGTAAATATATTTATTCTTCTAGGGGTTCTTGTGCTTTTTCTGGTTCTATAGTACTAGACATAAATATTTAACAATGCATTGTCTCAAATGTTATTCATGTAATTTATCAGGGGAAACAGTGGAGCTGTAATAACTTTTAAGCCTGCACCTTCACTTAAACCTGAGATTGATTTAAAATGTGGGAAACCGAGATGTTTCTCCATATACAGTAAGAACAAGGATTGTTTCCCTGAAGGAGCACGGAGTGAGTCACACCAGCTCGGACGCCAGCTTGGAGAGAGGGCAAGGGCAGACGGTTCACTCCTCTCTTCTGGGCTGTCTTCTCTAATCTCCCCATAATAAAAACATGAGTGAATGAGGGTTTTTTTTCAAAATAATTACTCTTGTTACATATCACCTCATTTCGCTCTGCAGCCTCACTTGTTTTCGTGCCGCTGCGGTCCCTCTCACACTCCCTTGGCTGGGAAGCCAGCTTTTGACTTCTTCCCTCCATCAACAAACCATCAACAACCGTGCAAAGGTCTCCTGAACCTCCGCCTGTATTCGTGAGACACTCCAGGAACCTCAGGTGGGAGGGATGGTTACAGCAAAGGGTATTTTTTCCTCCGTCAACTAATTCCTGAAGGCTTTAGCCAGCCAGTTTCCAGGCATTTCAGGACAAATTTTCCCTTACTTAATCACTGGTGCCTGAAGATAGACTTTATGAGTGGACCTGCTAGCGTCTATTAGCATCCTCTGTCTCAGCGTGTGATCCTGAACTCCTCGGTGAACATATTCACACCACCGAGAGAGCATTTTGCTACCGACTTGAAGGCAATAAGGATATTAACTGATTATCTCTTCTCCTGGTTCTGCTTTCTCCATGTCTATAGCCCCCACCCTGGCAATTCAAGAGGGTTCGGAGTCATTTCTTCCTCATCTTCTATTCAGGCTGGCACTGCTATAGCCTTTTTGGTCTGTAAATTCAGGAATATTTCCTTTCAGACTATGCATCAAGTACTTAAGCACTTGTCAATACCTCTTTTCTGCAATCACTGCTGATGCAATGCATCCAGGGTTTGGTTTCGTTTTATTTTTTCCTCCCTCTGTCTCTCTTTCTCTCCCCAGTCGCAGACCAGTTGCACAGCCCACCCATGGGACTTCACAACCCCACCGAGGAAATTATTTTCAGCTGAAGGATGGGAGAAGGTACATGCTATCCCATTGGCAGCTTGGCAACGAACAAATGTTAAACACACAATGTTAGGAGGCGCAAGTGGGAGAGAAACTAATGCAAGAGAGATTTGCAAGGAAAAAAAAAGAAGATACTTAAGAAATAATTATTCATGGCATAATCTTGAAAATGCAATATTTATCACTAGACAGGAAACTGGCCTATGTTTCCAAACCCAGAGGTTAAAATAAAAAACACCCAGTGACTCAAGATTCATTTGGGGGGGGGGGAAGAGGAAAAATAGGCAGCAGCTTCCTGAAGAAAATACTTCACGAACTGGGTCTGTTAAACTTTGGGGCAGAGACCTGATCTCCCCAGGGATTTAAAATGGTAAGGAAGTGTAGGGCAGCTCTATATGGAAAAGCTTATGGTAAACCGAACCTTTTCCCCAGATCATTACGCAACTATAGGCAAAGAGACTGAAATACAACCTAGGTTAAGTGTGGAGGTTGGATCTTAGCACTGGCACAGAAAACGTGGACACTGTGGATTACTGCGGAATTGCGCTTGGGCCGGGGAAAGTGGCACACGGCCACTGGTGGGGCTAGGGAAATAAAAATTTTTCATTTGGACCAGCACTACTTTGTAGGACCACATATATCAGATGAAAAAGTACTTCTTTCATCTTACCATAATTACTGCATGACAGAACAGATACCCACACTGGTTTGTGTCCTTCAGGAAGGGGAAGAGATTTGAAGAAAAGCAGAAATGCCCTTTTTTGAAGGACAGATGTTCATACATGTATGGTCAACGTCATCATAATTTCTCTCTAAAGTAATGTGGGAATTCAGAGCAAGACCCAAAGCTACAAATTAAAGAGTAAACACTGTCTCCTGCAAGTTGTAAAACATTTTCTACGAAGATGTGACTGTCGGTATCCCAACATCAGGACCTCAAGCCTAGTCTATGACAAACCCAGCATTCATCCAAAAGAGCTCTCTGACCGGCCAAAAGCCTCCAAAGAACATCTACAATTCTTGAGTACTGTAACCGTGATAAAGGTTGTTTGCTTGCTTGTTTTTTAAAATGACATATAGCCTTTATTTTCACATGCTAAAACTCACTTATACATCCTCATCTCTGTCTCATTTCTGGAGGTGTATGCTGAAAGAGGAAAATGACTGCAGTCTTTTCACAACAAAGTATATGAAAACTAGGTGAAAGTCTTGAAATTTCTGTTATAGCAGAGGCTATAAACTTGAACTTCATAAAAAAGATATATGAGGGCACTAATAACATAAAAAAATGTTGCTACAAGATCAATATCATATTACAGAGGTGCTTTTGCTTGTTTTCAGCAGGTCATCATTATTTTTGGATATGCATGTACTTAGTACATTGATCAAAATTTATATATTCATATCTTATCTAGTATATCCATTTCCTGTTGCTTTCTTTCTGGTTAAATATCCATTTTAATTTTTCATGTTGTGCAAAGTACTTTGGTTAGCACTGATAAATTCATTTTCATTCTTTAAATTTCAAAATTTCCAGCTGTGTAAATTTAACATCACAATCATGAGGAATGCCTGCTCTTTATATTTCCCTCTTTTGCACTTTTTTAGGCTACATTAAAAATTTCTCAGCTACGATACTCAATGCTTTCAGTTAATAATAACCATCACTACTTCGGATTATTACAATGAATAAAAGACAGCATTACGGCATGTGTGTTAAGCATTTATCACTACATGACAGAACACTACCCTCCGAGCACAAATATGTGTGATTACGTTTCTGCTATTTTGGTTATTTCCTGAGAAAGAGTCTTCTTGGCTCTACCAGAGCATATTAAGGCACTATCTGGCCAAAATTATTGACTGCCTGATGGGTCGTACAGTTCTGGAAGGCCCTGGATGCAGTTTGCATAGCAGCTGACCTATTTGCTCTGATTCAACTAAGTATATCTCTAAAGGAACCCTTAGGGTTTACAGTGTCAACAGTCCTGTTTTGTTTGTTTTTCTTCTCAAACTACTACTTATTTAACGGAAGCAAAATAAGAGATCAAAAGGGCACTTAATTAATTCATATCAAATTTTGTCACATAGCATAGAAAAGGATGAGAATTTTAGCAATATTGTCAGACTTGCATATACCCACTGGAAGATGCAATTCATACGCATCAAGTGTGTGCCCACAATGCCATTTTAGCCATTATATTTTCTACCTTCAAACCCAAAGCACAGAATTGTAACACCACTGATGAAAAAAACAGAAAAACATTATCACTGATGGATGAAGCTTTTTGCAACTTTAAAAAATAGGAGCCTAACCGTTAACCAGTTGACAGTTACCTTCAGCTGAATAAAGCCTTTATATTAAGGAATTTCTAATAACAGAATAGAATCAAAAGGAAAAGGGAAGGAAAATGTGTTTTCTCATCTTATCCTGAAATCTTGAGCTGTGAAAAAAAGAAGTCCTATCCCAAGCTGGACACAGTTTCTTGAACATGTAATGTGAGAACAAATTCAGATTGTTCCAATCATTCCATTGCATTTAGATAATTTCAGGACAGAATATTCCACATAACTTCAAACTTTCTAATCCTATTTATTTTTAAAAATATAATTTGACAGAAAATAACACATCAGTAAGTGGCTTCAAACTGAATATTTCCAGTCATTTAACAAATACATTTCCACTCTTTGGCTCCAAGGGAAACTTGGAGTAAACGGACAGTGGTTTGTTTTGGGTTTTTTTCCTGCATTTTATTTTCATAGGTATATGTTAAAGTTAGAGTTTGATCACTACCTCTTTTCTGTACATCCTTAAGGCTGAAGTTAGAATTCAAATGTATTCACTTCAAGCCTATGTTTATATTTTCTCCTCCTCATATTTTGTAAATGGTGGTGAGAGCTTCGTATGCATTAATATTTGCAGCAAGAATATTTTACTGTATAAACCCAAGTACATACTGGGAAGAACCACTGCCTGTCAAATGAGAGGAACAAAACTCTTGCTACGAGCACAAGCTCTAACTCCCTGCTGTGAGCTGTGAACCAAAAGAGGTCAAGGAACCCATTATGGTGAAACAAAATATGCCAAAGAATTGATTTTCAAATAACTGACGTAAACTATTGAAAACAGAAAAGGAACTAAGCCCAATATAATACAAATATGAAATGAAAAAAAACATGCCGATAGTGTAATTTAGAAAGTGTCACAAAAAAGACAGTCTTAATACTGAAACTCTTATAAACTTTTAAATATCAAGGAAAAGAAATAGGTGGATAACCTGGTAGGGGTAACTATTGCTCAAGTGTCACATGTGAATTTGCGAGGAAGTGGAATCTCACTGCACCTGTAGACAAGAGGATCACCACCAACATAAGTCCTGTGGAAAGGAAAACTATAGGAGCTTTGAAGTGTTCCTTTATCATCTGTTCATCAGGGTGGAGATGTGCTGTTGCAAATATGACAAATGGTATTTCATTTAATCTTCAGCCCAATGACCACATCTTGGGATCACCTATAACGGTCGAGATGTCCTTGTGTGCTCACTTCTAGCTGTATGGCCCAAAACTTTATGCCTTCTGCAGCTATTTCCCCTCATCCTTTCGTTCTTCACATTTTTTTCTGGCTTGGTGCCGACATGCTTAGTCCATCCTAAGGTCTACCAAAGCTTATTAACTTTTCTATGCTCCTTCTGGCAGTCTCCATCTTCATCTATTTCACCTTCTTTGGACTGGGAGGAGTCCTTTTACCTTGTGCTTATGCAGCACCTACCATAGGAGGGTCACGGGCTGGGGCTCAGGCTCTGGGGTACTAGCATTCACCCCAGGGGCTACTGAATACACCGCCTTGGCAGCTGACTGCACAAGTAAAGCTATCCCCAAACAAGTAAATATGATGCCACATGACTATGATAAAACTCAAGCTAAAGTCTATGCATACTTATACCATTTCATGAAGTATCCCCTTTTTTCACTACTTTTTTTCCTCTAAGGAATGCTTTGTATGAGAGAAAATAGGAAAGATGAAGCCAGAAACCAAGGGATTCGAATCCACAGTCCCATTCACAGAGAAAGTAGAAGTCCAGACCTTTCAGGTACTTAAATGTCCTTTGATGCTCCCTAATTCTACTGATCTGGTATTGCTCTATAAACTTATCAGAAATTCAAAGTTTCTTCAAGTCCTCCTTCTTAAAAGGACCTCCTAAGGAATGACAGGAAACAATATCATGTCCTTTATGTCACCAGCAACAAAGTGTGGATGTCAAATACTAATCAACTCTGAAAAACCATTCATGATTACTAAACCCCAAGTAAATAAAAATCCATAACCACTATGGAAAAGTGTCATTTGTAACTTGAAAAAAATACAGTAAATTGTTAAGTAAATTATTCTGTGAATATTCATTATTTCAGATAAAAATATTTACATCCCTTTCATATTAAGACAGCTCTCTAGAAACGGGATGTTGCACTTTTTTGTGTTACTTCACAGCAGGATATGCCAAATGGTACCTGCCATGCTATCCTGCAAGTGCAGAGCACAGAATTGGTATCCATTGATTGGAATGTATATGACTCAACTGAAACATATTTCAAACAAGTTTGCTTTTGAATTAGTGTCAATTTACTAGCCCAGACTCACACCTGTTCTTAGCACTTACTTGCCAGCTGCAGGTAAATACAGAATTTTTGTAGGCAAGTCAAGAAGGGCAAATTATCATATGGGAGACCTCAAAGGAAAAAAAAAGGGTTGGGGGAAGTTATGAACACGCTGCATTTCTCACAGATTTGTTTTTGGGGTACAACCATGCATTTCTTCAGCCTAGGCTGACTAAACCATCTGCTGAACAACAAAATCAAACCCCAAGTTATGTACAGGATACAACTAACTGTTCACTACAGGAATCTGGCCATTGTGCCGTTGAGCCCCACCAGGTCAACTGCCTTCCTTTTTACTCTGAATCAGTAGGGATTTTTTTGTCATAAATATCACACAGCATCATTTTCTTTCTCTCATTGCAGAAGCCTGAGGACACCTATGATTTTCAGCAACCAAACCTGTGTCCAGTACTGAAGCAATATTTGTGTTTTATGATGTTTAGTTGCAGCCGAGCATCTGGACTGTCATTTCTTTGCCCATTTTCATAAAGACCTTTGAGTCAGTGCAATTCAGAAAGGCAAATAATAACCGACGTTTTCCTGCAAGTCACCAAAAGTCCTTGTCAAGAAGCAAAGAGCGAGTGCGCCCAGGCTGACACTTAGGATGTCACATCTGCATCGTCGTGCTGCCAAAAGCATCAAGGGACATCCGCTGGTTCATAAATCAGTGAAAACCGGGTGATACGAGTACATTTTATTTATTTTGCATACTCCCTTGCCTCTCGAGCTGGAAACCATGTGGATGCCATAGGTGCTAGATGCAAAGATTTCTTGGCGAGGATTGATGGCTTGACTACAAAACGATTCTTCACATCAACCAACGAAGTCAGTGGCCTGCAAAAGCAGCTTTCCAGGAGTGCCTTTTCATTACTTCATCATAGCTCCTTTTAACCCTATTACCAAACACTCGCTGCAAGGTGAGCCTCAAAAAGAGAATTAACAGGGCCTGCACAAGCTCTTTTCATTATCTTCTCAGATGCCCAGTTTAACTTCCCCGTACTGAAAAGTTTGAAGCCTCCTCAGTCTAATGAGCATTAAAATCTCAGGAGTATTTCTGTCTGCACACTTACAGCCTTCACTCCTCCTTTAATCCTGGTGCCTCATCAGTTACTTCTGTAAAGCAAAGGCCAAAGGATTGAGTTTTAGAAACACAAGCATGAGCTCCGACAGCACTAACTGTAGAGCACATGGCAACACAGACGGTGAGGTGCTGTCACCGGAGACCACCAACAGTCCTAAGCACAGGAGACTGGTTATGTATGAGTTAAAACATTTGTGACCTATTTAAAGAGACCTGCCTAATGAAAGATACCAGAGGTGTGAACTGGGGTAGATTCCCTCTTTACGTTAGTGCAGCTCCCATTAGTTTTAATGGGACTTAACATCAACAATTTTCCTCTCGGAGCAGGAACAAGCAAACACCTTTAAATACCCGTTATGCTCAAAATTTGTTTTTAACCTGTTTTCTTAATTTAAAATAGATCTAATCATGTATTTTTCCTAATATCAGATCCTCAGGCAAGAGCTTGTTGTATGAAATGGATACACGTAGCTCGTGTTTAAAAAAAAAAAAGTGACTTCATCTTTGCTTTTATAGGCCCACTAGATTCAAAGGAATAGCCCCTGGAAATAGTAACTGCTGTGATATGCTTATGGCTCCATTTACAGACTTTCTTATAGGTTCATAAATGGAGACTAGGAGGAGGAGGGAAAGGAATAAAATTTAATAACTGAATAAAAATGTAAATAAAGATTTGCCTAAAATTACTTGTCCAAGAAATAATTCTCCCTCCCCCTTAAGCTAATACTTTGATAAGCTCTGAACAGTGATCCTGATTTGGAGCGTGACCTTTGAAAATGCTCTCCAGCTTGATTAAAGATGTATTAAATTTGTTTAAATAAACCTCGTTGTAATGGCACATCATTTGTAAGAAGCTATTAGGGGGCTGGAAACTGTGCTGCTGTATTTGCATGAAAATGTGCCCTGCTCGAATTGAGGATCTCTCTTGAATTAACCGCAAAGGAAAAGTGACACTTTCATAATTTTTTCTGACAAAAGGGAAAAAAAACCTCACAACTTACAAAACTTTATGCTAAGCTCTATGAGAAAGGAGGTAACTGCATATCAAAACAGGGCTATGTACACAGCACACTCTTCCCTGAACCACTCTCCCCTCTTTTTTGTCAAGATTTGCTTAACTTAAATTTTTCTCTTTGCCTGCTTTCCCTTTTCTCCACCCTGAAAAATATCTTTGGAAAGACAAAAAAAAAAAAAAAGACAACAAGAAAATGTTTTCCTGTGTTGTTTTTCAGCTGATTAAGAGAAAAACAATCCCAAGTTAACAGCAGAAAAAAAAATTAGTAACACAAAAACTTAAAAGAGCCTGGTTGATGTTGATTATATTAAAAAAAATAACTTTCTCCTTTCAGTGAGGTTTCAGGCAGTGAGATTTTGCAGCAGTTCAGGAAAGGGAAAACGTAATGCTGGATATCATGGAATTTATGTGATTAGGCAGAAAGGTGGATGAATAGATAGATAGATCCCATTCCTGCTTGAAGCATATAGATTGCCAAATGTACTTTAATTTCTTCCAATAGCTCCCAACTGAGTGAGTAACTGCTACGCTAATGAAAAAGTCTCTCTCCCTTAAATCAAATTTTAAATTAAAACCTTTCCCATTTCCCAGCTAAAGCCAGGACTCTAGGATACATATGCATACTCGGGGGCCTGGAGTCTTTCTTTGTGCTCCTTGCTCCTCCCCACCTACTTCACATGTCAGTCCTCTACAGCCATCCTGGTACTTGCATCTTTCCTCGTACTTTCAATAACAGCGGCGGCAAGGCAACGTGGGTTCATCTACACATGGTGCTTGGTTCTGTGAGTGCCATGAGTGCTCAGGGAGCCCCTGTCCACCCTCCAGCCCCCACCCCAAACCACAAGCTTACACTGCAGAGCACGGGACTTATTCTGAAGCGATACATTATGGACTTTCATTTTCCTACTGGTTGTTGTGGTTTCATCTTACAGATCTTCTTCTCAAACTCTCCTCCAAAACCACAAGGGAAAAAAACATGCAAAATCATGAGGCTCTCAGTAAATCACAAGAGTCAGCAGCACTGCATGATGCAAGAGGCTGTTGGTATGGGCAGTCTGCAGAGCAGGGAACATCTGCCCTTCAAACGTAGAACAACATTCAAAGAATGAGATTTTGAGCAATTATATTTTTGTTTGCAGCCATTCCTCCCTTTCTTTTCCCCAGCCACTAGTAAAATCTATGAACAAAACAAGCTTGAGCTTTGCAAAATGTAGCTGTGGATTATTTATTGTTACCAAATATCAAGCACATGCACCCGCATGTGCCAACAGCTTTGCTTGGTCACAGCCACAGCGCGTGCAAGGTGAGCTGGGACACCATTAATCTAGACTCTGTTCAATGGGAACTCATGCAATTGGCACAAATCCTCAAGTGTTTGAGTAAAAGGTTTACCAGATGAATATTGAACCAGAACTAAAGAAAGATTAAATATTAGGAACAAAAATTGCCGACTCAGATTACAGAAACAGTCAAATAGTCTAGTTACTCTGGCAGAGAAAGACACCAAACACCTTTAAGAAAGACATAAGGAATTGCCCTTTACTGGATGATATTAAACGATCGCACCCAGAGATATCTCATGTAGTAGACAGTTTAGGCTCTGAAGGGATTATCTGGTAGCTGAGTTTCCCAGGTCAGTTCTAGGCTGTGTGATTATTTTTCCTTCTGACTGACTATCTTTCTAAAACAAAGTAAGAAGAATCACCTATATTTTGTTTAGGTCTACTTCTGCCACATTCCTGTGTGTTTACTTTCTGCACTAAGCTGTCATGACAGTATAGATCTATCTGCATATGAGAGTTGTGCTAATCGCCCGTCTCTGAACTCTTCAAACCTCTGTTATACACAACTCTGGTACTCATGGGTAGATCCACAAACAGATGGAAGGACCCAAATGCTATTGCAAGTAGCAAAGGCCAACTTTTAACTTATTTTGCATGGTAAATTCCTGGGCGACACTTTTCCACTATCTCACATTTCCTTATACGATGCATTGACTAGCAGCTTGCTAAGAATTAGCAAGAGTAAGTTGCGCTTCTTTTACTGAAACCATATCACAGTGTAGCCAGGAACACAAGTCAAGAGACCAAGCCAGAAATCTTGCATTCCAGATCATACACGGTCTCTTTTCTAATTGAACACCAGTGTGGTGCAAAATGCATGGATGTTTCAGGAGGTAAAATGCAAATCCTGTCCCTGCTTGATGGGTACCCAAAGCTGCAGGGCACAGTCAGCCTCCTGCTTCTCCCATGAGTCCGCTGCTCACCAGTGCACAGCAGCCCAGCTTGACCAAACCCTCTGTGAGCTTTCTCCTAGATCTGGATCGTCCCAATAGTTCCTGAAGAAGGGTGATGGAAAACATCCTCAGGAAGGAGGGAAGAAAGCTTTCCCCACATCTCCACAGTCTTGATGAGGGCTCCAGAGCTCCAGCCACAATGTTCTTGTGCAAGGGGTGGGGAACAGAGCCACCACCTGGCAGCTGCCTGCATGAGAACTGCCACCTCCTGCCCTGTTCGTGTGGACTTGTCCTCAGAGGGTGCGGATGTGGGAGCTGGACCACCAGTATGGGGCTGACACCCAAACCCCGAGCAACGCAGGGCAGGCCAGCCCACAGCGAAGTGGCAGGGACATTGAGAAAAACCAGAAAATTTAGAGGTCCACAGAGCAGAGTCTTCAGGCATCACAGTTGTTAATCCACATCCCTGCGGCCAGCCTAAACCCTGTCTTAGACAGACAAGTAATTTTTTATTTTGGGGACTAGCCATCCCATCTCCATGCTCCCATGGAGACCCATTAAAAGACTGGTCTACTTGGCATCAGTGAGCTGCTGCCAGACAGAGGAGCTCGGTTTTCTTAAAGTCTGTGCCATCTTCCTGTGTTAAAGAACCACATTTTCTTCTTCTGACGTGTTCTCTTATCTCTTTTTGGTTTTAATTTACCATTCTAAATTGAGATACTAGAGCAGGTGGAAGCAACCCAGCTCCAGACTAATTGGTTCATCATGCACGTTACGATAATTTTCATTCTGGATTTCGATTAGGTCAGTATGGAGACTGCCTTGGTCAGAGTCTGTAATGATCTGCTTATTAACTCTGTTGCAGGGTCCTTGACTGTACTCATGTTATTAGAGATTGCAGCTGCCTTCAGTTCTGTGAACCATGTAGTTTTATTGGACTGTCTAATGTCCTGTGCTGGACTATCGAAGTGTTTGGTTTCTGTCCTATCTGGCACCAGGATTTTGTTTGTTCCTTTAACATACCTCCAGTCACATTGAAGTTCTGTGTGTTATTCTGCTGGGTTTTATTCCAGTTCCACCAGTATTCATTAAATACTGAGTTTCCCACCACAGCACCATTAGGGAGGGTGTGTTCTTCATTGAACAGATAATCTATTTATAATGTTTTCATCAAGTTCTAGTATGGCAACCTTCTAGTTTTCAAATGGTTTGAAATTTAAACTCAGAAAAATTTTAGTAGGCCTTAACCAAATCCAAAAATAATGGATCACTAGTGATTGGCAGAACGTAGAAATATGGTTGTGACAAGGGGCAGTACTCCTTATTTGCGTTGCAACAACAGATATCTTGCTATGGGGATATTTTAACAAATCTGGGATCATTTTTGACACTAGGCTTTCCACATCTGAGCACGCTACTAGCACTTTCAGTATTTCCTCATCTAAACAGTGTTTCCAGAAAAAGATATTTTCTTGCTTAACTGACACAGAGATTCTTTATAATGCTTTTATTACAATCAGATTTGATTACTGCAATGCATCTTTCTGCTCATCTTCCTCTTGTTAGTGTTAGTTCCTTTCAGTGGTTTAGCAAAACTTCTGCCACTGCCTAAAACTGCTGACAATAAAAACTGTGTTTTCTATTATATGCATTATTCTTTGCACTGCTTCCCTGTTTGTTGATATGTAACCCTTAAATGGTTTGATTTTTAAGAATGAAACTCGTTACTGAGTACGTGGGCGGGATCTTCTGATATGGGTGGGAATGTCCCAGAGATGCTGGGTAACTTCAGGGTGGTGGGAGAAGGGCATGAGAAAGAGATGGAGGGGTATTTCATCAGTGGGAAAGGGGAAAGAAAGCAAGCTTCGAGGGAGGGTGCAAGGTGTCTGCGTGTGTGTGTAAGGGGTAAAATGTAGCTTCAATATGTTTATCAGGTAAAAGAAGTTATAATTTCCCTAAGAAAAATGCTTTTGCTGCATAACTGCTTTTCCCTAAGGAAAGCAGTCCTAACATGTGCAATTTCCCTAAGGTTTCTGTGTCAGGAATCCAATTCAAGATCTCTTGGTCTTCTGACATATCCCAGATTTTCTTACTATTTCCATCCCTATCAGTTCCTCTCTTGTCGAGATTTTGGAAGGTATTAATTCTCTTAATGTTTTCAATAAAGGTATCAAAGGTATTTTGATCAGACAATTGAAGTGATCAGCACTGGTCTAACTCAACTCCAACTGATGGCTGTGGTTAAATTCCCAGCAAATTTATGTGGAGTGAAATTAGAGACATATGAATGAGCATATATGAAAAATACCTCCCCCTAAGTGTTGCAAGTAAAGCTTTCATTTTCACAGAGAACTATGTCTTAAATTAAACTGACCTTACGGAAATTTACCACGTAGAACATTCTGGACATCAAGCTGCCCAAGCCAGAGGCTCTCTGACATGGTTAGCTGTGACAAGCCTTTGCTCAGCTCCCAATTTAAATGCAAATATTTGTTCAGTTCATTTGTCCAAATTACTCTGTGAGCTTCACTACAAATTTTGGTTACCACAATTCTGACTTTTTCAGATGAACGTCCAACCACTCAGCATTTCTGAGCATATTGGGCTTTCATTTTTTGTAGCGGGCAGGGTTTGTTTTGCTTGGTTTGGGTTTTTTTTGAGAAGCAACAGATCGTTGTCTGTCTCTCTTAGTGAGGTTCCCATAAAAATGATAGAAGGCCTCCTTCACTGAATATACAGATCAGAGGTGAAATGGCAATATTCAAATTGATACTGCCAGACCTAAAGTAAACAAAACTGGACACATTTTGTTGGAATCTTTGGATAAATTACCATCTCTGTCTCACCTTTTAGCCTGTTGTTATAATGAGCTTTGGCTTTTCTTTTTTCCCCTCTGCACCTCCCTCCCTTCCTCTAGCAATCCTGATGTCCCCAGACTCAACATCATGTCTCTTACTGTTGGATCATTTCATTTCTCCCTAAGGACAACCTTTCTCTCAGCCTTTGTGTATATTTAAGGGAGAGGATACCTCGCTGAAGATACGTGCCCAGTTTCTTTGGAGCTATAGGTTGCCTGAAATCATATTTCTTCATGTATTCAGAGGCAGTGATTCTTCATTTAGGAAACCTGACACACTGAGTACAGCTGCCTAACTAATAGTTAAGGAACAAATTATAAAGCATCCCAAATGCAGTTGCCCTGCTGAACTTTTCCTTGTCCAGCTTATATGGCATTTAATTAAATAATGCTCCATTGCACACCATTAAAAAAATATCAGGAAGACTTTCTTGTAAGAAATATCTCCTCCTAAAACCGAGGATAAAACCTAGTCCCTGACCAACATAAAACCCTTTGGTGTATGCCTCTGGCATTGGTATTCACTGCCTGGTTTACATACTTATATCTATCTAATATCTCAAGGATTCCTAAAGCACCCATCACAGTGGTATCAAAGGATCCATAATTTGCAAAATAAACTTTGTATGCAATAAAACTATATGAATCATGTCATCTGCAACAAATTTACTGGGAATCTGTATTCCAGAGCTACTAAAAATTTACCAACTTCACACCTCACTTCTGTTTTGGTCATTTATTTTTACTTGCAGTTGACTGAGGTTTCATGACTTAATTTTCTCCGTAAATTTCTGCTTCATCACACCATGTATGGAAGAGGGAAAACACCAGCTTGAAGTTTTTCCTTAAAGCATTTTTAGGTAATCAGGGAGGAGTGAGAAGAGAAAATTAAGAAAAGCCACAAAAGATTATTTATCCAGAAGTATAAGAAAGTTCTGATTCAAGCTTGAATCAGAGGTTTCAATCCCAAAACAGTGATTTCCATAAAGCTCCATGTTTAAAACAATCCAAATAATTAAACTGTCCTAAATGTGCATGCTGTTAGAGTTAATGGAAAAAGTGCAAGGGGTCATAGCTTACTAATGACTTGTAAGCTCTTATTAAAAGGTAAGTGCTCCTACACAAAGAAAAAGAGTGGGTAACAACATGAAGCATAAGTATACTGATGATAATTCCTTGACCAATTTTTCTAACACCTGTAAAATTCTCCAATATCTTATTTCTCATGCTCAGTTGTTTAAAAAAGTTTAAATGTAAGCTTTACTGATTGCACTGATAGTTATCACAAATTTCTGTGGGATAATCACAGAATAAAACACTGTGTAAATGGACTGTAATTGTAAATTGTCAGTAATAACGTAATGCTGGCATTGGTTAATTATGGGCTATATTTGATCTGTGTGTACCACTCTAGTTACTTCAATTTGAGTTAGTAATAGCCCAGACTGATTTTAGATATGAAAGATTTTTATTCCAGCAGCAATAAATCATACTGAGGGATGTTGGACTTTATTCTTTTAAAACTTACAACAGGCCAAACATTTCAACTTTACACAAAGTTAGAAATTGAGGGATAGGTCTTTTTTGGGGGCATGGGTGTTGCTTTGTATATTATAGATACACTTGCCTTGGTTGATGCAATGTATGCTGCAGAGAAAAGTACTTTTATAGCTTTCTGTGTGTCTATTTTACTTAAGGAAGGCAGAAGGCAGCTCCTAGCTGTCCCAAAGCGAGCAGCAAGGGCTCCCACTCGCAGACCCATCCGACTGAGTACAACAGGACATGCAACAGGAGTGAGTGTAAATGAAAAGCCGTGCTGCGCTGCCAAGCATTTTGTAGGGTAAACTCTGTGCAACAAGTAAAGCTGCATTTCTAGGCAGCAGCAGACATTGACATTTAAAAAAATATATATATGGTACGGCTCAAGCAGTCAGTATGATCTAAATGTTCAGATGAACTCTAAAATTTAAGAAGAGAAATCCTGGTTCAGTTGAAGGCAATGGGAAAAAACAACTAGGAAAAATAATCAGATCTACAGCTTCCTTAGCACAACAATGTATTTGGGCCCCTTTTAAAAAACAAAAACAAGCCCTAAAAACCCAAACAAAAAAACCCAACCTAAAACTTATTTATCATTACTATTAACATGATTAACATGTGCCTCCCTTCTTTCCTTGCATGCCAAGGTGTTATTATCCAGAGCCTTATTTTCTCAGATTTGTCAGAAGAGCTTTGACAGCTTTACCAGCAGTTTCCCAGAGAAAGAGCCACAACAGGTCCTGCCGCACCACTCCTCCAGTCCAGATGAAGGTTATTTCCCTCCCCACTGGACATGTTGATCACTGGGTCCAAGAGCCAAGACCTTAAAAACTCTCACATTAGTTACTTTTGTTCAATTTTCAGAATCCGACTCTATTTCATGAAGTCAGCATTGATGCTGGCTGAAGCTGGAATCAGTAGAAAACTTTCTAGCCCAAAGAGTAGCCCTCAAGCCTTTAAATAAATCATTATAAAGTCACTGTAGGGTCAAAAGCAGCCAACATAATGCCACAAAGCAGAGCAGGAGTTGTGCCTGCTGTGAGCTGCAGCCTTAGCTGGTATGGGACAAGGTAGCATTGGGCACGAGGGTAGACGCACTATTGCATTCGTTCCTCTACATTTCACCAAGGTGATGGTGCTGGAGGTTACCAGACAGGAATACAAGGCAATTAACAAACTGACAAAAGGTATTTTCAGCGTTTTGATGCAAAAGGTAATGACATCTGCGCAATAAGAGCTGTCACATGATGTTTTACATCATGTCACAATGATGTCACAAAACATACTGTAGCCTTTTAGATGATGTGCTACATCCTCTTACACCACTAGGTCACAAATGATTTAAACAACCGCTGTTCATTTTGAATTAGCGTAACTGTTTGCAAAGAGATATGAAAATAAAAACAAGAGCGTAGTAAGAATAACATTAGTCATGGCCATATTATGGCTATCAAAAAAAATTACTGAAAGCGATACGTGACACCTGAGTAGTGACTTCAGGAGAAGTTACAGGTTAGCGTTGGAGTTGTGGCAGGCTACCAAGAAACGCCTGGCAGGCATATTATCTTTTTAAAGAGTCAAAGAGGCAAAACTTCAAAGGTATAACACAGGCAAATAAAACACAGGTGCCCTACAACCACCACTGAAAGGCAAGTGATGCTGAGCACACCTCACTGCCAGACAGCTGGAGCAATACCAAGCATGTTGCTGTCATTCCCAGAAGTGCTCTCTTTGGAAAAGAATACCTCCAGGAATGTATATTAAAGGACTGGAAATGCTAATTTGCTGGCACGATTTCTCTCAAGAAATCTCCTGCCAGTGGGAAAAAAAACCCCCACAAAACAAGAAGATCATACAAATGTGTGTATCCCTTTTCATTTAAACCCCAAATATAGTTTGTTTGGGGGGTTTTTTATGTGTGTGTTTTGTTGTTGTTGTTGGTTTTGTTTGTTTTTTTAATTTAATTTTGTGGACCTAAAGTGGCATTCCAAGTTTCTCAGTTATCACTTATACGAGCCACCCTGTGCACATGAAAGTATTTCATGTGGTCATTACCTTCCTTGGTGTGTATTTGAGAACTTGTTAAAACAAATTGCAACTGGTGTGCAAAATGTACATAGAATTTTTTTTTCTTCTTTCTTCCTCATGCTGAAATAGCTAAGACTAATAATAATCTGGTTTCATTTGCAAAATATATATTCTTAGGCTGATCATATGATTCATAGTGATTGCAAAACAGAGATTAAAAAAAAAAAAAAGAAGTATTTTAATCGCCTGGGTTATGAAAAATCAAGAAGTTACTTAACATCTGCAGCCAGAATTAAGTATCTTAGGTACACAATGTATCGGGGAGAACACAACAGCTCCTTAATTCGCCTGAACCTTGCTGCCGGAAGTTTGAGTTGAGTTTGTCATTGGAAGATTTACAGCAGTGCTGAGCGAGGGGGAATTTCTCGCAGCACTCGTGCAGAGGAGAGGTGGCCAGTGAACCGCAATCCTGTGGTTTGGGGACTGAAGGGTACACATTTGGGCTGATCTTCAGTCCTTGTTTACTGACTTTTACTGAGTCCAAAACAGATGTTCATGCTCTTTATAACAAGGAGGTTGGAAAATACTGCTTTGTTATAGAAAAACAATTACATGAGAAAAAGCCCAAATTAAGTTATGCCTCTGAGTTACAGGTGCTCTCCGGAAAGAAAAAGTGACTTTCTGCTCTGGCACAACGTGCCAGGCATCACTGATGAAGAGCAATAACGTGCAAACAAGGTGGCAAGCCAAGGGCAGCCCCCCGCGGCGCTCATCCCAGCCAGCACCCAGGCAAAGCCTCCGCGCTGCCAGGCACGCCTCAAGCAGCCTCCAGAAACCAAAAATAAACCCAAAATCTTTTCCAGGAGACCATACTTCAAAAATCTCCCCTTCGCATTTTTCCACCACAGTTTTACTAATGCTAAATAAAACCAACAACGACGTCATTCATGACACCGCGCTCAGTCTGCATCGTTCACTCTCTTCTTGCTGCTGTGATGTAACGACGGTGGTTTCGGATGCGGCCCTCGCCCTCTGCTTTGTTATTTTGGGATTTTTTCCATCAGCTGGTGTGCAATGATCAGTAACAAGCCCAAAAGGCCAAATTGTCCAGTCTGCTTTCACTGGCAAATGAATTAGTTCTGCTGGCCTTCTGAAAACCAGAAGTAGTATAGGAAGGTGAACATTTTCATTTCAGGTCCTATAGACTCTTTTCAGTAACTCCAGTTACTGCAAAGTTAAATAACAAACTAAGCTGACAAAGTATTCAGTGGCTCTTTCGAGGTGAAAAATGGATTTCACAATTAAGAATCAATTTGATGCAATCCCATGCTTCGATACAGCAAAAATCCTTTATTTTCTAATAATTATTCATTGAGCACCTCCTGCATTGACCACACACTTAGTGCTGTCCACTATGCTTAATCATTTATTCAAAGAAAATTTCTCCCACCGACAAGGAGCCAGTGTCAGTTTTAATGACACGAGTCTTGTTTCTGCGGAGTTTGCTGTCTGGCTTTTGAACTGCTGATGATTTGGTAATAGCAAAGTCAAGGTTACAGATCCTGGGATGCCCCAATTTTAACTCATTACCTGATATTAAGGTGTTAGTAGACAGAATCTTTTCAACTGCATTTAACAAGTCAAAAGCATTTTATTTTAGGTATCACAGAGGGAGAAAAATGAGGAAAAAGCTTCTGCTTGTAGTGCTGGCATCAGCTGCAGTCAGTGGGGTTGTCCAGGACAGCACAGATTTCACCATTACCCTTTGCTTGTGATGACTGTTTGGGTTTTTAAAAAAAGGAAATGGAAAGGGAAATAAAAAGCTTTCCCATGCTATCTTAGAGGCAGAGAAAGGAGAACTGACCTGAAATGGTATACCTGTGGGGCTCATACTGCTCCTGGGCTCAGTTGCAGGGCTGCTCTGCTGAATATAACAGCAAGAGGTACAGGGGCAGGGGACTGGAGTTGTCTGGCTGTTAAAGAAGCGTCTCCTCTTATTTCTGCTGAAACCAGGTTCATCACTTCGCTAAGCAGTTTGCCGTCAACGAGCTTGCCCTTTCCTTAGGAAAGGTATGGTGTAACCAGAGACTGAGTGCCACTGACTGCGTGAGAGCACCGTACCTTCATCACCCAGGAAAAGCAATTTTGGGGCAGCACCGCACGTCCTGCCTGTACATCTCAAACACACAAACAGGCGTCACCACAGGCCACATAGCGGCTACTTACAGAAGTAGAGGTTTATATAATGCTCCAGAATATCTGCCAGAGTAAATAAGTACTGTTAATACAATTGCACTGTAGGACCATTTTGAGATGAGTGGGGTTATAATGCATCTACAAAATCAATTTTTGTATCTTGATTTAAAAGTCTAGCCCAAAGCAATTTTTGTTACTTTGAAATTTTTATTTTTCTTTATTAAGTCTCTCCAACAGTTGAAAAAGCCCTCGAAATATACTTATGTAAACCTGTCTTTTGTGCTTGTCTCTGCAAAAGAAAAGTTAGTACTGAATGTTGCCCTTGCCTGTGAACTGCACTTCTGGGGAGAAAATTCGGTCCCTTCCATTTGAGAAATGAAATTTGTTAAGTGCCTGGGCCACAAAGCAGCAATAAGACTGTTGGCAATTTGAAAGACCAAATTAAAAACAACAAAAAAAAGCAAACAGCTGAGACGCTGAGTCTAAAAATTATCTACAACACATGCATAGTAAAATGTTTTTACAAATTCTCCAAAGGATTTTTAATTATTACAGATTGTATTAATTAGGTAATTATGCAATAGATTGGTTTGGAACCATTCCCATCTATTATGTATACATGTTTTTTAAAAACTGTCCAGCTTTGTAAACCTCTGCTCCAGTCCGATAGTCAGAGGGGTTACAAGGGTGCAATAAAGAACAATTTTTGCTATGCTGTACACCTTCTTGGAAGCAGAACAACAAGTGTGCTAAAGGAAGAGCGGCACAAAATTTTTTAAAAGCTACAAAATATTATCTTTATTTAAGCAATAATGAGCAATGTAGAGGGCATCTCCTGAGGATTAATGACCATCTGGGAGGAGGTGATGGCTCAAAGCCTAGCTCAGGGCCATTAACTCCAACTCATCGTTAAAGGGTGCTAATAAGGGGTTTTATACCTTCCTAACACCACACAGATAAGGAAAGCTCCTGGGCAGTTAAACATTCATCTAGTTGTTTCAAATAACAATATATACTTATTACCACACTTTGGACTAGACTCCCTGGACTGGGAGCAGAAAAAGATTCAGGAAGGACAAAAAGAGAATTTGGCAACACTTGTTTGTTTGTCTGCTTTTTTTGTGTCGTACCCCCCTCTTCTCCTTTTAGTTTGTGATTTCTAGTTCAGCTGAACAACAAAACTTATAACAATCTTGAGATCGTCCCAAGTAGTCATAGTTTTTTGATGGGCTTCTACAGCTTTTAATTAGTCTGGAAAAGACAAAAGTGTGCTCAGAAAGGCTTCCTCTTCTTCTTGCCGTTGCAAAAGCCACGCAGGCAAGTATTACTGCTTCTTTCAGCGAAACACAGGCACAAAGCAGTTGGAAAGGAACAGGGTGAATGGGCACCAACACTGCTGTCTGATTTCAAGGTCCTCCCCTTCCCTGGTGATAACCCCACATCCCAGAGTTCATATAAAAAACATAGCATAACTTCTCAGCCCTTGCTGTGGCAGGCTGAAGAAGCTAAAAACTTTTATATCTGCCTTATTCCCTTTCTCTACCTCTGTCCTCATCTGAATTCGTTTTCCTAGACCATACCACAGTCCAGAAAGTTGATCTTCTACGACATGTAAACAAAATCCAGGAGGAAAAAAAAACAAAAAACAACAAAACCCCACAACTGCTAGAAAATATTTAGCAAGAGATAAGAAAACTAAAGAAAAAAAAAAACCAAAACCAAACCCAAAACACAACCAAGTAGCAATATCCCCCAGGAAAAGATCTGGTGAATATTTCACCACCCCTTTCCACATCCCATTCCCCACAAAGCAGGTATGCTGGGACAGCGAGTTGTTTGCAGCATCTACGGGCTGGAGGATATAAGGTCACGTCTCTACACCAAGTAGGAAAGCAATTTGCAGTGGACTTTAAGCAACAGCGATTAAGAGCAAGAGAAGACTCCGGCCGTGCCTTGTGGGCAGCATGCCTGGGAGAGACCTGCAGGGAGCACAGTTCTGCTGGTGGGAAGGCGGTGGCCCAGAGGGCTACAGAGGGCCTTGAAGCCCTGCGGAGAGGGCTGGATGGATACCGAAACCTAATGTGAACTGAAAGCACTAATTGAGCCTCGAGAAGAGAGCTGGAGGGTTTTGTATGACATTTAGGGGGGCAACAGGAGGGAATAAAAAAAATTAAAAAGAGGATAGAAAAATAAGCTAGTTTTGGAACATTTTGTAGACTTTATTTAAAAAAAAAAAAAGGAAAGTACAGTTGAAGACAGCCCACAAATTACACTAGTTTTGTAAAATCCCAGTCCTCACCATAATACTCGTCTCTAACCCAGCCATCAGGTGATATACTCTCTTCACCACCTTAGTGCTTCTACCTAAGAATACTTTTTGATCTCAGACCTTTAACTCCATTAACACTGTTTTAACTCACATTCATTTCCTGTACCATCCAAACTTGATATCCCCTTGGACTGAGGAACCATGTTAACCATGTGTATAATGTTAGATCATGCCTCCAATGCTGGAACTTGCTTGCCAAGTTTTCAGATGCGTTAAATCCTTAAATACATTAAATAAATAATAAAAAAGCACAACCAAAAAAAAAAACCAAACCAAAAAAAAACCCAAAACACCCTCACCTTAGATTTCTAGCCAGCATTTTATAGTTTCACTCATTTTCTGATACACTGTTCATGAAAGTGGAATTCTGGTCTACCCTCCCTTCCTTTTGGCATGTTTAAACATTTTAAATTGTTCCTCCAGTAGCCCACTAAATGATTTTGTTCTACTTCACCCACATCGCTTCATTTCTTGTATCACTGCTTGTCCTTTGATTACAATTGCAAATGGAAAATGTTTGAAAGTTGGTTTTGTTCTGAGAGCAGCTAGAAGCAAAGTGAATTAGTAGATTAGCCTATTTGGCAAGTGAGACCCAAGCTCAGAGGGTACTGTAATAAATTTACTGTTCACATACTAAAGCTCCAAGTCCATATTGCACAATCATCACCTATTACAGTGTCTAATTTAAAGACAGTTGGCGGCCTTTGCTCAAAATTTGCAACACCTAAATAAACGGGGCTATTCTAGTTAATCAAAACATTTTCTCAGCCTAGCTCTCATGAAACGAATTGGCTGTTACCCTACTGCAGGAACAGGGGACATATTTGAAGTCAAAGCAGGGAGAAGAGGCTTGGAGGTTATTTTATCCACGTGTCATGTTTTGAACATGCTTCTGAGCATCTTCAGAGCCGGTATCAGCATTCCCACTGCCCACAGCAGAGCAGAGCTAACATGGTGTCGGAGGATTCCCTCCCTCCTCAACCCCCCCTTTTTCTTTCAACTACCTTGAAATCCAGATTAAGTGACAGTCCCAGAATAGGTTTCTTTTTCTGCTGCTAGTAACACAGATTCCCTGAAGTGTTTCGACAGTCTACAGCATGTACTCGTGAGTAACCCAAGCCAGAAGCCTGGTGACAACTTGCTGGCACTGGCATGCTGACGTGCAGACCAACGGTCCATCTGGAGCACCGGGCAGACAAGCTCTCGGTGGGGGCACGAAGCGGTGAGCTGCCCGCCTCAAGCAGAGGTGTGAAATCCCGCACAGGTAGCAGACAGCAGGTCTCATGCCTACCAACAAATGCTGATCCCAAACGCCTATTAGAAGAGGGAAGCAGTTCGTTAACACATCTTGTTCCCAACCAGATGGGTTCGAGCTCTGCAAAACAAACACGAAGCATACGCGGGCACTTGGCAGAGCTCGTGGCATGACACCATTTTCTGTGTGACGTCATTATTATCCTTACTCCACACAATGCATCTGGAGCACTTTAAGAGATGCAATACTTGTGTTACCTACCCCTTGCCTATCATGCCCAGAGGAAAGAGATTATGGTTTTGACCTCAGCAACAGCCACTGCCTTATGCAGAAGTGATGGGCAGTTGATTACAACCGTAGCCCCAGGATGAGGGGGGCTTTCAATCCTTTATCAGCAGTCATGGCTAACCAGGGAGGTCCCAGCTGACTGGAAGTTAGCAAATGCAACGCCCATCTACAAGAAGGGCTGGAAGGAGGATCCAGGGAACTACAGGCCTGTCAGTCTGATCTCAGTGCTGGGGAAGGTTATGGAGCAGATCGTCTTGAGTGCCACCACGTGGCATGTACAGGACAACCAAGTGATGAGGCCCAGTCAGCACGGGTTTGTGAAAAGCAGGTCCTGCTTGACTAACCTGATCTCCTTCTATGACAAGGTGACCCACCTAGTAGATGAGGGAAAGGCTGTGGATGTTGTCTACCTAGACTTCAGTAAAGCCTTTGACACCGCTTTCTCACAGCATTCTCCTGGAGAAGCTGGCTGCTCATGGCTTGGACGGGTGTCCTCTTCGCTGGGTAAGAAACTGGCTGAATGACCGGGCCCAAAGAGTGGTGGTGAATGGAGTTTACTCCAGTTGGTGGCCAGTCACAAGTGGTGTTCCCCAGGGCTCTGTGTTGGGGCCAGTCCTGTTTAATATCTTTATCAATGATCTGGATGAGGAGGTCGAGTGCACCTGCAGTAAGTTTGCAGGTGACACCAAGTTGTGTGGGAGTGTTGATCTGCTGGAGGGGAGGAAGGCTCTGCAGAGGGACCTGGACAGGCTGGATGGATGGGCCAAGGTCAATTGTATGGGGTTCAACAAGGCTCAGTGCTGGGTCCTGCACTTGGGCCACAACAGCCCCATGCAACGCTACAGGCTTGGGGAAGAGAGGCTGGAAAGCTGCCAGGCAGAGAAGGACCTGGGGGTGTTGGTCGACAGTCGGCTGAACATGAGCCAGCAGTGTGCCCAGGTGGCCAAGAAAGCCAATGGCATCCTGGCTTGTGTCAGGAATAGCGTGGCCAGCAGGAGTAGGGCAGTGATCGTCCCCTGCACTCGGCACTGGTGAGGCCGCACCTCGAATGCTGTGTTCAGTGTTGGGCCCCTCACGACAAGAGAGACATGGAGGGGCTGGAGCGTGTCCAGAGAAGGGCAACGGAGCTGGGGAAGGGTCTGGAGCACAAGGCTGATGGGGAGCGGCTGAGGGACCTGGGGTTGTTCAGCCTGGAGAAAAGGAGGCTGAGGGGAGACCTCATCGTTCTCTACAACTGCCTGACAGGAGGGTGTAGAGGGGTGGGGTCGGTCTCTTCTCCCAGGTAACAAGTGATAGGACGAGAGGAAATGGCCTCAAGTTGTGCCAGGGGAGGCTTAGACTGGATATTAGGAAACATTTCTTTACCGAAAGGATTGTCCAGCATTGGAACAGGCTGCCCAGGGAAGGGGTTGAGTCACCATCCCTGGAGATGATTAAAAGACGTGTAGATGTGGTGCTTAGGGACATGGTTTAGTGGTGGACGTGGCAGTGCTAGGTTAATGATTGGACTCGATGATCTTAAAGGTCTTTTCCAACCTAAACGATTCTATGATTCTGTGAGGTGTCAGTGTGGCATGGGAGGTTCAGCCCTGCTCAGGAAGTCTTGTTCTTTTCCTTTCATGGAGCAACAGTTTCTGGGCCTGAAAACTCAGAGGAATCAAGGAGCTTCCCCTATACACAGAATGAAGATGCAGGCAATCAGCCAGTCACCGGCACCTTGTTTCTCCATGAGGCATCAATGTCTCCAAGCTCAGAGAGAGCTAAGGCTGGTGCCTGGCATTAGAGGACTACACCCAGTGCCAGACCCATCACCCTGTTGCAGGAGCAGCACATCTGTCATCTCTTACCTCTACATAAAGCAATGGCTCCTGCCAAGTTCCTCTACACCCCTTTGAAATGCATCCATTTGCCTAAAACTGGTCATACAGCGTTTTAAAAAAAAAAAAAAGTGTGGCATATCGCCATAAACAGACCAACGTGCCGCTTCTGCAGCACATTTTATCAGTAGATCAAAACATTGAAGACACAAGTACAAATTCTCCAATCCAGCATGGGAAGAGACATACCCAGAAGAGGATGGTATGCTCATGATCACCTGCAAGGGCAATATCAGAGGTAGGAGCATCATGTCCTAGATCACAAAGCGTGTTGTTCCAGACACGAGGTATGTTCCAGACATAACATGCAGCCTCCTCTTTGCTACCCTCCAGAAACCGAGGTAAGTAAATAGTACCTTTCCTCCAGTCTCAGTGGCAGGGCCTGTTTTGCAGACCATGCTGCAGGAGAGGAGCTTGGTTTTCTACAGACACAGATATTGCATCTGTATCTATAGGAATTTAAACACCGTAAGAGGTCCACGCTGCACTGTTACACTGAAATTGCAGACCAGTAGAGGTATCGTCGCACTGCTTCCCTTCTCTAGAACTCATGTTAAGCTTAGACCCCATTTCTGTGTGAGCCTCAAACATGAATATCTCCATTCAAAGGTGGGTTAAAGTTGGAGAAAATAAATACCAACTTTCCAACCATCGCACAGGCATTTTATGGCTAAAATCTGCCGATATGTATGCACTGAGACAAAAAAAATATGTCCGTCTTTACTTAGTTTCACCATGACAGAATTGAAATAAGAAGAGCTGTTATAGAAAGATCCAAAGCACAGAGAGTTTTTGCTCTATAACAAGATATGAAAAGATATCAAGTATTTGGGGATAATCAGCAGTGGGATGGAAAATTACCAGACAGCTTAACCCTACTTAAAGTATATATGCTGCATAAATTCCTGGGGGTGCTCATAACCCTCAAGAACTGTTACAAGCAGCCATAAATGAGAAGTGCAGGAGGAGCACATGTGCCTTTAGTATGTGCAGTGACTGTTTCCTAAGGGCTCCAAGAATGTCACCAGACTTAGGAGCAATTTGAGGGTCCAAACATGTGAATGTTAAGGATGAATGAAATGAAATGAAAAAAGTGAATTAAAAAAGTGGTTCTTCTTTTACCTACCAGCTGCTAGCAGGTGCATTTTAGCAGAAAACTCGCATGTAAAAAAGTCAGAGTTTCTATAGCATTCATATTTCTCTCCGATACCTTAATATTTTTTTGGTAATAAATAACTGGGGCTGTACATGCACCATTAACAAACCTTTGGAATCATAAAAAGGAAGAATAAAGTTAACCTAGTATGGCTAATTAAAATTAGTTTGTTGGGAGTTTAATCAATTAGCACAGAGTTTTCAAGGCAATATCGCTGCTATTCACGCTCAGTGGAAGCACTTTCAGGCAGCCCTTTATTGCAACATCTATGTTCAGATGACCTTTACTTCATAAAGCACCGAGCTAAACATTTTATACAGAGGACACAATCTGTTTATTGAAGGATGCCAGGGGACTGTCTTTAGGAATGTGATTTGGCCTCACTTGGGTAATTTACCAAAGACAGAAGAAAGTTGCAAACCTATTTGTAGCCTTCATTTGAAAGGCATGCCATTTCTTTGTAATACTCCCTCATCTCAAGATTTGCGCTGTGGTTCTGCAAATAAACCTCCTCCCAGACAGATGCTATAGTGATTGTCCTGGTAAACCAAAAAACACAAAACACAGGACAAACAAACAAACATCCTTCCACACAGCAGATGCTTTCTCAATTACTTAATTTGACTTTTGTGTAATTCAGACATGATTTCAGGGAATAATATTTTCCAGACAGAACTTATTTATTAAGCAGTTTGTGGTCAGGCATCAATTAACCAAAATAGGCAGCGCATCTTTGGGAGGCATTATTTTCCCCATTCAGAGAGGAGCAGAGATAAGGGTGTTACCACTGCCACCGAGTCCCTTATTCAGAGGTCGGTACCCTCTGCGAGGATCCACCCTAGTGCTTGTGAAAGACTGACTGTTGAAATAGCACCTGACATTTCACCCTGAACACCCGTAGCATTTGCTGATTCATTGCCCACACGGAGGAAAAAGCACATTTACAGCTAACGACAGTGCCCTGTCTGGGCAAGGGATAAAAAACAGATTTCTGGGCTCGTTGTGGAAATCCCAGCTTTTTTTTTTTTTTTTGCTTTGCTTATTTGCAGTCCAGTTAGTAAATTGGCTTTTCCGCAGTGAATGGGACAAGCAAATCCAAAAGGGTATTTAACTCAAAAAGGAAGAAATACTTAAATACAAAGATAAATAGTGTGACCTCATCCTATTGTATTGCTATTTCTTTGCTGTATTTTCCAGTTAGACTTCTGTGGGCATTTCGGCTCGTTGCACAGCACAATCACCAGAGCCTGAACCTGGACAAAGTTCTCCTCTACGAGATCGAGGAATAGTTCATGAAATGGGAAAAGAGCTTCAGCCATACCATGGTACAACCCTGATCTCAGAAGCTAACTAAGGTCAGGCTGCGCTGTGCTCAAGCAACAGGCTTTTGAGGAAAAGCCTTTTGGCCGGGTAGGATGTGTGCAGCTTGGCAGGGCTCCCCACACCCAGCAGAGCAGATACCCTGGCAGGGTGCTGGGTGTCCGGCGACATCTTTTGGCAGAGCTGTAAAATGAAGTCGCTGCTGGGCATTGGGATGCCTAAAAACCCCATGGTGCATTTTCCGTGATCCCATGGGAACACAGATTTTCCCCAGAGTCAGGACATGAGGTCATGTTCTTTTCCTGGCAATTGCTTTTTCTAAGCTAAGGTGGAGAGGGAACCACAGCTAAATCAAAAAAACATTGTGTAAAAGCCCCAGTTCTTGTCTCCAAGTTACACATAGGTCTGGATTTCCTTTCAGAAAACCAGGATCTAGTCACAACTCCCTTCGTAATCTTTCCTACATTAAACTATTGCTGGGTGTTGAAGCTGATTTTATACCAAAAAAGTAGGTAGTTCGGTAACAAATGATCCAGTTTGTGAACTTGTCCAAAATTAATTGGGAAAAAGCTAGCAAATATAAAATGTTGCTTACTCACCATAAAAAGTCCATCCAGGACACTCACGGCTTTTACTATCAATATATGATCTAATTTCCCCTCCCTCTTTTCTTCACTTTTACTGCAGTTTCATGATTTTTTTTTTTTTTTTTTAAATGAAATGCCTGGTACATACTCAGCCATAAGAGAAAAATATCAAGCTCTGTTTTTTCCTAGTTAGTTATGATTGCCTTGTGTAAATTCTTGAAGAACGAACACCATATAGATAATTTTTAGAGGTAAAAAGAGTTTCTACTGAAATACAAGTATTGTCCAAACCATATTGGATTTATTTTGCTCTTGGACAAAGAGGTGCCCAACCCAGTTGTGGTTAATCTGAGCTGCTTAAATTACTCGCAACGCACACTTTCTGCAAATTCTGGATCTTCTCTTAAAAGTTTCTTGCTTACTAATCATTCAGAAATTAAGATCTAACTATAGTTTTCTGATGATCAAGAACAGCATAGCCATATTTTTCAACTTCTGTGAATGATACATTCCCATAATCTATCAACTAACATATACACTTTCAGGAATGGAAAGCTGTATGAAATTCTATTAAAAGGCTACCTGTATTTAAAAAAAAAAAATTAAAAAAATCTCAGAATAGAGTAAAATTCTCTGTATGAACAAAAATCCCAGCAAAAAGTGGAACCTTTTTTAATGCAATTAATAATTTATTGACAGTTCCTTTAAGTTTAAAGGTTTGAATGTAACCAAACTTGTCTTAACATTTGCCTCGAATCATAAATACACCTATTCTTCAAGTCATAACAGTGAAAGCACAAGAAATATCCTGAAAAACAGTCTTTTAAAAAATGCAGTTGTGATTATTCCTAGAAAGTAAACCAGACTTTCATAAATTCTCAGCTAAATGTTGCCAAACCGGATTGTATCAGTTTCTCTCATGCAAACTTGTAAGTTGACTTCCTTTCCTCTGTTTTTTGCTGAGACCATGAAATTAGGAATGTTTATTCAGAATCACATTCAAAAAGGCAAGGGCTGGGAAGAGAAGAACTCCTTTTATTTATCAAATTCAGTAGCATCAGATAGGAGAGGTTCCCAGAATCCACTGCGAGATAAAAATCATTAAGTTATGTTTCATGTAAAGTCCTATCTGGCCTTTGAAGTTTTAGATTGGTGGGAAAGGACAACAGCATGTCTACAGCTTTTCCATAAGCTGAGACACGACTCATTTTTGGGAGACTAAGAAACTTACATTTTTTTAAAATGACCCAAGTTATATATACACACACACATGTATATATGCATATGTATATATAAAGTATCATGAGTTATTTTGGTGATTTTGGACCAGCATCACATAAATAAAATTTAAATACATGAAAGTCAATATTTTCCTTTTTTACTTCTCAGCCTTTCCCGTCAATTACACTATAATAATGAGGAATTTGGGGGTTTGTTATTACAACTCTACAACTTCAATTACCTTCATTCCAAAGACATTTTCAAGCCAAAAAGAATTAAATAAAAAGAAGAAATTTCTTACAAGGCACTGAAGTTGGTCCCTGCCCTGCAGCATGTCCTCATACTCCTGGCCCCATGGAAGTTAATTCTCCCTGCTGCCAAGGGTCCAGTTCTTTTAATCCAGTGAGAACCGAAAATACTCAGGATTGAGACACACAAGTGGAAACCCAGCTCCAGATGAAGGCACTGATATTTTGATGTCTGCCTGTTCACTGGGTACATACCTGTCCACCATGGTCAAAGAAGAGTGAGTCAATGGAGTTCACGCAGTGCAAAAGGCAATTCAGAAGGCCAAATGCAGGTATCTGACTGTTGTGGTTTAACCCCAGCCGGCAACTCAGCCCCACCCAGCCACTCGCCCACTCCCCCCCAGTGGGATGGGGGAGAGAATTGGAAGAGCAAAAGTGAGAAAACTCCTGGGTTGAGATAAAGACAGTTTAATAGGGAAAGCAAAAGCCGCGCGCACAAGCAAAGCAAAGCAAGGAATTCCTTCACTGCTTCCCACGGGCAGGCAGGTGCTCAGCCATCTCCAGGACAGCAGGGCTCCAGCACGCGTAACGGTGACTTGGGAAGACAAACGCCATCACTCCCAACGTCCCCCTTCCTTCTTCTTCCCCAGCTGTATATACTGAGCATGACGCCGTATGGTATGGAATAGCTCTTTGGCCAGTTGGGGTCAGCTGTCCTGGCTGTGTCCCCTCCCAGCTCTTTGTGCACCTGGCAGAGCATGGGGAGCTGAAAAGTCCTTGACCAGTGCAGCAACAACTAAAACATCCCTGTATTATCAACACTGTTTTCAACACAAATCCAAAACATCACCCCATACCAGCCACTACAAAGAAAATTAACTCTATCTCAGCTGAAACCAGGACACTGACTTAAGTCTGTCCAAAATGTTTTCTCCACTCCATTTATTATGTTGACTAGCTCTCACTGCTGTGGAAGGATCTTACTAAGTCATATGAGGTACCCTGGTCTGGAGTAGAATCCAGCTACTAGTTTGCTAGAAAATCCCAACTACAACACTTAGATTTGGGAAAGAAAGAAAGAGAAAAAAAGAAAGAAAGAGAAAAAAAGAAAGAAAGAGAAAAAAAGAAAGAAAGAGAAAAAAAGAAAGAAAGAGAAAAAAAGAAAGAAAGAGGAAAAAAAGAAAGAAAGAGGAAAAAAAGAAAGAAAGAGGAAAAAAAGAAAGAAAGAGGAAAAAAAGAAAGAAAGAGGAAAAAAAGAAAAGAGCTTTATACACTTTGGAGGAAGCAGGTTTTCAGTTGGAAACCAAGTCCAAGAAATGCTCCATTTAAATCGTAAGAGTTACTGAATTCCTGACTATGTAAGCGCTACTGAATTCCTTCCCACAGCTTGTTGTTGACTGAAAGCTGCTTGCATTAATTTCCATCACTCTTCAATAAGACCCTCAGACCAGCATTTTCTAAACTGATAACATGGACTCAGACTCTTAACTACATACGTAAGCACCAAAGCAAAGGTAAGACAGTTTTAAAATGTACTGGGCATCTGCCACGAACTGTGATGAGGTCTAGTATACGGGCGTATTTCCATAGGCAGGTCCCGGC
The DNA here is from genome assembly GCF_034638445.1 of Ciconia boyciana. Lineage (NCBI taxonomy): Eukaryota > Metazoa > Chordata > Aves > Ciconiiformes > Ciconiidae > Ciconia > Ciconia boyciana. Next base: position 4,159,752 of record NC_132943.1, on the reverse strand, counting down.
TGGTCTTCCAGGTTTCTCCTGACTAATACCACTAGCTCTTTTCCAGAGAAAAAGGCCCTCAGGTCCATGAGTGGAAGGAAGGCTCCATCATCTCCATTTCATAGAAGATGTCAGCCCACAAGTTTAATATTTGTTGTTTATCAAAGGTTTATTTAAGGTCTTCCCCATGTTCCTGCTCTTCACTGTTTGGAGATGCTCAGAGTCTGTCCCCTGCTCCTAAGCTTTTCTTTAAGATGATGTATTTTCACCTAGCTTCATACTTTCCAGCTCATTATGTTTTCAGACCTGTTCTCTGTCTCAAGGAGTCTGAGACATCTGAACCCCTTGGGAAATACATCCTTCATGTTTCAAGCTCTCCAGGTGTTAATTTTATCTGAGATAATAAAAACAGGCTTTCAGCTGAGAAAACATAGATGGTGATGTAGATTTTTGTCCATTCTTTAACATACCTAGCCATATCGGCCAGGGATTACTTTTACCCATAGAATTCAAAGGAGTTAAACTCAAGTAATTGAAAACCGCAAATCATGTTCTTCCACCTCTTTTCTCCTTCTTCAGCATCAATTTTAGTCTGATAAAGCGAACAAAGTCCTAATTTTCCAGAGTGTTAAACAGAAACTGCATTGACATTTAAGAAAATTTCAGTTACCACTTTGACATCTAAATAAGTAGTGAGATTTGCAGACGTGCTTAGAGCAATAGGAGCAGCAGAAGGCTGAGAACATTTGGAAAGCTATCCCCAAAATTCATAAAAATTAGCAAGACTAATTATAAGCAACTTCGCTAAGCTTGACGCTTAAACATTTCAATTTACATCAGGAGTGAGCAAGGATTCAGGCTTCCTCAAGAGCACCCCAAAAATTAACTGCTCATCTAAAATTCATCCACTTATTCTAGCTCCTAAGCCATTTTTCAACTCATGCAGTTAGGAGTCTGGCTTTTATGGTGGTTACAGACATTTCCACCAGTGCTCAAGATCACTGTCCCTTCACCGATTAAAAGGTTTTACATGAAAGCTACTGCTCTGCCGCAACATGGCTCAGTCCAAAGTGTGACTGTCCAAAGCGGGCAGCAGCAAGAAGTTGTAGACAGCAGCAAGCAGCTACTTATAAAGAATCAATAAGACTTTGATGCTGTGGATACTTGCGTAATTGAGAACAGTAAACATTATCCAGAGAATCTGCATGGTCTTATATTTGCCACAATTATACTGGGGTCTTACCATCTTTATACACGTATATTTCCCTGACCACAGTAATCCATTTAACTTTCATCAGATACATGCCAAAAAGATGATTCCCTGCAATTTTCCTTGCTTATTTCTGTTCCTTCTTTATTTTTATGTTTAAAAGCTTGCCACTTTAGTCCAATTTATGAAGAAAACTGCCTGAAAGTAAGTGCTAGAATTTATTGCTCAGCTTTATTGATTGTGTACCTGAAAACCTACAACATTCAGTAACTGGAAAGTAGATGAATGAACAGACTCAAAAAAAAAAAAAACCAACTCAAGGATGAATAAATGGCAATACACTCACAATTCACCACAGCAGTCTGACCTGAACATCCTGAGGGAGAATCATTTTGTTAAGAATGAGTATGGCATGTTTGGGAAACGGTACGTTGTCGATATAATCTTTACAATTACAGTCATATGATCAGTACATCTGGAAAATAACAGTCAAGTGATTAGTCTGAACTTTGTCTGGATCAGGCAATTTTTACACGGCTCTGTCAAATGTCAGACCTCCTTCTCCCTCACCAATTTCAGAAATGTTGCACCATGATTTCAAGCAGTGAATCATCCTTCCCTGTGCCAACCATCTGTTTCGTCTGCCCCCTCAGTGTCTGAAATTAGATGACGGAGGGCAGGGCAGGCTTTCTAGAGTGGCCATTAATGTTAGTGGAGGAGGGGCTCTGGTAACAGATTTTCCATCTGAAATCATGGACTGTTAAAACTGGCAAGGGCTAGAGAGGAGAGAGTAGAAAAATAATGTAAGGAAGAAGAATTAATAAAGGAACAGGGAGAAAAAAATAGAAGAGAGCAAGGGACTGGGAAAAGGAAATGGGGGGGAAAAAGTAGAGGGAACGTGATGATATAAATGAAGGAAAAAAAGAGATTTTAGAAAAAGACGAAAGTAGAAATACTCCACAAATTCCCCTACACCTTTTCTGTTGGGTTGTTTGTTTGTTCTTTTATGTGAAGAGCAGTGACTTAAAAAAAAAAAAAAGAAAAGAAAAAGTTTTGCAGTGCCCACTAAAAATTTCAGCAGTCCTGGTAAAGGTAACAGGAGAACCAGAGGAAAAAATGATGAGCAACATAAGAGGAGTAAGAAGACCCCCAAGAGCTACACTTTAACTCCAGGACTGGCTACTTCCAGAAGGGAATCTGCAGAAGAGCAGGGATTAAGAAGAATACTGGACTCTGGGAAGGTCATGCACATGCATATGCAAACAACAGAAAAGTGGCTGAAGGACTCTTGCAGACACTTCATTTCACTGGCCACGGCCTACAAATTTGATTTTCACTCCGGCACGTTTCTGAGAACCCTTACAGAAACAGGTCTAGTCTTGCTTTCGATAGTCCATACCCCATCCCCAGGAATATTTGGATGGGGAGAGCAGAAGATGACGTTATTGTAGTGTCCCCGTCCTTTTTACAATAATAAAATCTCAAATTTAGGAAAAAATAAAAATCATTATTTTGGGAACAATGATGCAGACAAAGAAACAAGGCACAAAACAAACATACAAACTCCATCTTTGCTTTCTGGTTTTTTAACTCAGATCAAATGTTGTCCTACATCATCCCATGTGTATTGTAATACTTAGCACAACATGGAGGCATTAACTATGCCAACTATCTCTGGTCTATCTTTCATGAGTGCAAGCATACAACGTCCCTTAGCATAAAGAAGGAGTTATGAATTGCATACGAATGAAGAGAGTTAGATCAACAAATTGGTCCTCTGCTTCAGTAATGAAAGAAAAATATTGCTGGAGAAATGTATTGTGCTTTTTCATACTTATCAAAAATACAATATGAATCTTAGTTTATAGAAGTAAAAGCCTTTCTCCAAGTACTAGTTTTCTGAAGTAGACTAGTTGGGAAATCCTACTTACCACTATCCAGAAATAACTAATTAGCTGCTGTAAACCTAAATTATACCGAATGCTTGATCTGTGGTTCGCATATTTGACATTCATCTAATATATGACTAAAGTGCTTATTATTATTATAAGGAAGCAGTCACTGAATTGTATTGCTTGGCTAGCACAGGAGTATGGTTTTGCTGAATTTGGCCAGATATAAATGTCACTGACTTTGACAGAAGCGTAAGAGTTTAGTACTGCACACAGGTCAGTGACCTTTCTGTAATATTGCTGCTACTGAACAACGCATGGGTTTATACACCGCGTCTAACAGCATCATCGAAACATTTGCTAATACGTGTATTTTGTCAGATAAAAAAAAAAACATCTAATTTGCATAATATTCATAGCTTTCTAGGGTGGCTATTATTAAAAAAACTTTTACATTTATTTCCATGACAGGACTTTTTTTTTTTTAAATGCTATTTGTATACTGTATTTAAAAAAAACTTTAAAAGAAAAAAATAAAAAACAAACACCAGCTCATCTGGGATAAGAGGAATAAGTTAATCTGATAGTTTTGGGGGAGGCTAGATAAATGCTATAAAAATAGTTCACTTACAGTAATATAACTTTTCATTTGCATTCAGTTTTAGAGTGTAAATATAGTATCTGCCTGCAGGTGGATTATTTGTTCCTGAGAGTAAATTTTGGTGAACAGCTCCAATTCTGAAAAAAATCCAAAATATTGTCTTTTACATGCCAGACAGAAGTTAAAGGCTTTCAAACGGTAATGGACCAAATTTTTAAGCGATCATCAAGTTGTGCTCTGATTTTGCATCCGCGATTTTGCACCTGCAGTCAAGCACAAAATTGTGGGCACAGTCAATTGTAAGAGTGTCTAGCTGTTTGATTGTACCAGCAAATTAAATAGTAACTGTTGATGCCTGGCTGCTATCTGCTGCGCCCATCATGAAATTCAAAGACAAAATTAGATTGCTTTTAAAATAAAATGCTGTTCATATCTGAACTAAGTTACCAGTATACTTCCTGCATTTAATTACACATTCACACCTTAGATTGGCTGAAAGCGGAAAACAGCCTCCTTTGTGAACTGAACCTGTACTAAGATAATTTTGAAAAACAAACTTACTTTTGATTTGCAGTTAAAATGCATGTTTTTCTTCTGCATGTAGTTCAGACCCCTAGATTATTTTCAGCACCATTTTTCTGTTGCGATCACGCTCTCCTTTCTGCCCTCAGGGTTCACAGCAAAGGTGAGTAAATACAAATATCTCTTTTGGTGAGTTATTTACCTACTTTCTAGCAGAGACAATGCAGTGAATCTGTTTAATCTGCAGTTTTAAAACTGATGGACATCTGACCATTGCTATGGCTCACCCTTGGGTATCTATATATTCAATGCTAGATGCTATTTCCTTATCATTCCCCCAAAGGTGTACCGTTCACAAACAGCATAAAGTTTGCCCATTAGTTCAGCTTGACGTTGCACTGTAGAGCCATCTCTTTGTCACCATTTTTACTTTATGACAGCTTTCAGGGGAAGCCATTAGTACTCACAGCAGTAGGTTTGACACAGAAAAATATTACTTTCATAATTAATGTATGGTGAGTTTCTTGCTCGTACAGAGGAGCAGAATTCTCTCTTATTTTTATCCCATTGCTGTTATCCCATAACAGATATTCTTAGCAGTCAGGAACAGCAACAGGCTACCCTTAATAGGAAAGGGGACCTGTTTGAGGCCTCTTTGACATCCCCATCTGTTTGTCTGCTTGCAGTTTTGGCGACATTTAAATTCTTCTTCCTTCCATTTGGAATATGGGCATTCATCGTGCTCTGATGGCAGGACACTTCTACTGCTTACTCTATAGCTTCTGTACTATTTCATTTCTTCGAGACCCTTGTGTTGCTCTTCAACTCTCCCTTCCTTTTCTCCCCACCCAAAAGGAAGAAGTATTTGAAATTCTTGCAACTTCATGGGCTGACACTTTGGCAACAGCTGTCCCCTGCATGCATTCATAATGTTTCCTCTAATTTTGTTGGTCATTCCCAGTAGTTTGTAAATCTTCACAAATGAGACAACGGCTCTGACTGCTTGCTCAGTGCCTCTTCCACTGATGCTGCTACAGTTCATTAAGGCCAGCCCATAACCCTCAACTGGGCTATACTGAAAAAGATTACAACTTCACTTCTATGGAGCAGGGAAGAGAAAAAAAATACCAAAGGGAAAGGCGAAAGATTGTTTGGATCAGTAAGACCATCAGGAGATTATAGTGCTATGGGAAGATGCACTATCTTAGGAGAGGAGTAATCAATGATACCTAAAATTCCATTATGATGACCTCTAGACTTTAATGTACAACCAGTCAGGAGTTCACCCATCTGGCTTTAACTGAATATCATGTATCATTTGATTCACATTGATAAGAAAATAAATTTCTCTTTTCACCCAGAAAGATCAAATAGCATATAAAAGTTATTGCAAATTCTTTTTATTATTATTTCGTAAGTAAGACTGATGAGTTTGGTCTATTTCTAATATTAGCCAGAAGTCTTAGTGAGATGAGAAAGATGCAAACATTTCCCAGAGAATTAAAATTAGGTTATTCCAACAAAACAGTAAATAACCTTAAAACATTGTTTTGTTCTTCTACAGGATGAAAAAATAGAAAATTATTTCCTTTCTTGTCCCCTTTTCAATCTCTGGTGGGTGAGACTACCCATGCTTGTAGTTAGGCAGCTAGCTAAAAATCACCGATAAAAGCAAATGTTGTAAGTACAAAGCACAGAAAAGCCTAAGTCTTCCTTTAATGCTTTACTAGCACTTCACTAATAGGCCCATGGGGTGCAGTCAGTCAATAATAACCCAATAAAATCAATAACGATAAACAAGAGTCAGTGTTCTAATAAAAAGAGAATTTTTAAAATCCAAACCAGCTGTTTCAGTGTTATGTACAAACACAGGCCTGGTGCTAGGGTTCACTCTGTTTTCAAGTATCAGTGTTCGGCTGCCAGTCCCCCACGCAGTTTCCTTGGAGGAGGCTGAAGTGATGGACAATACACAATCACAGTTTCTTGCCAAGGTGAGCACACACTTTTATTGCTTGCTTTCTTCTGTGATTCTACTGATATTCTTCAAGTTTGGTTTGTTTTCTTTTTACGTGTTTACTTCATGTGTTTTATTTGACACAAAAACTGGGAAGATTTTTCCTCCTGTATTTTCCAAGCAGAATAGAAGACTATATAAAGACTTTGGTCACCTACGAAACACTTTCCTTTGGTTAGATTGGGCCCTTTCCTGTACAACTACCCAGGGAATAAATTATCTGTTTCTGTCCCCAAAGGACTGGCCACATGCTATGGCAAGTTATTTGGAGAGCGCATGTAAATTTTGGGGAGATGAGGAGGAGCAGGACTGAAGAATCAGAGGTAATATCTTGGCTTTCGTCCAGTTAAAGATCTGCTTTTACTGGATGACTTAGGTCCGATAATGTCACTCTCGTTACTCAGCTCCACAAACATCTAAAAATTGAAGTAGTTGGAATTGGAGAAAAATAGCTCCATGTATCTCAAAAATAAGTCATAAGTTACTCTGTACTCCCCAGAAGAAGAGAACTAGTTCTTTCCAACCTTGTCCGTATACTATGGCCGTGCTACATGAAGGTCTGAGACCAAAGGTTCAATCCATCTCTTAGGGAAAAAAATAAACAAAACAAACAGTTTATACGGTTTTTAAGACTATTCAAATATGTTAGGAAGATTAATTAGAACTTGATGACTTTAGAACCACATTTACCTTTACTTACAATTCCTTTGATATGTAGAGTTTTATTTCATTTTACAAGGGACAGAACTGAAGCACAGGTTTGTGGAAAGACTCACCCCGATCCCATATGTAACACAAAGCTTTTGAGTACTTTGATCTTCCCACTAAAGGGACCTCAGTTTCCAGAAAGAAATACAGGGCATTTGAGACCAGAAGTGGTTCAGCCTAGTACAGATACCACAGATTAGAAAGAAACTACTGCTAGATAACTGTAACCAGAAGATGAGTGACATCAGAGAATAGAAAAAAAACTTGAACAAACGCCAACTGCCCTCATGCACACAGAGCAATGTTCAAATATATTAGTACCACGAAGAGGAGAAGAAGGGAGTGAAAGGCAGGAGAAGGCTATTAGCAAAGGGATCGCTAGGTAAATGGGTTGCACGCATCCATCTTTCCCTCCAAATTGTTGTAAGACAATTTCTGCATCCGACTTGTTTTGATGAGCAGTCCGGCCAGCGCACACTTAAAGGCTGACCAGGTACTGTTACACAGAGGTCCTACCAAGGCGGTGCATGCAGAGCTGGGTGACAGATTGCCACTCACCCTCCTATCAAAACTAAAGCTGAAAGCAAATAAAGATGGTTTTAGCTTGATTACAGTTGCACAGGTGAAAAAGGAAGCCACAAAGGCTACAGGTCCTGAGAAAAGTCTCTGGCCAAAGATAATTTTCAATAACTACACCATAGCTGGATATCCTGATGTAGATAAACAGAGAGAAATTTCTCCATAAGACAGATTTGGCTCTCATTTACACTAAAAATCCACCCCTCTAATGGCATGAAGGATGCTTCCTATCTTTTTCCTATCTAGCCTTAGACATATTTTCTTTACTGTGTGATGAAATTCATCTTCTAATATACAGCTTCTTCTCAACGCTCTCTGACAAACCCCATCAAAAAGTGCTATGTTATGCTCCAATCATATGTAGAGTAATGGTTTACTCATTTTCTGCATGAAAAGATGGGCACAGTACTTTGCAGAAACCATCAAACCTCTCATTTTGTGCGCTCTTTCTACAGTGCTCCTTTTGCCAACATCATTAATTGCACATGCCTCTGTCGCATATACTAAGAAACACAGGCCTGGCCAAAAGCAGCTCCTGGCACCATTGCCACTCTGATATATGCATTTCAGCTTAACAATATTATCAACACATGGTTTTGAATCTTACTCAAAAAAAAGTTTTACCTTCTCCATTACTAGTGAAGAAGGGAAAAGTAATAATACCTCCAATTCGAGGTATTATTTAAGAGAAAGTGGAGAACATCTTATTAGCAACAACTGAGAGTCCACGGCTTATCCTTTTGGCTGGGGTAGAGTGGTACAGTGTTTCTAATATCCTTCAAGACGACCATTATTTTACCACAGAGACAAAAGACCATGCTTTGTGTACATTTTTATGAGAGAGAGGTGTGGACGTCCAATCAGACGGAAAGGCATAGTTACGTGCTTGTGAAATGAATTGCACCGGCGTCTGTTATAAATCTTTAACATAGCTCATGAGATCAATTAAGATGTTCAAGCAGCTACAAAAAGGATGATTGAGGCAAATGGTAACATCAGGATGACCATATGGTAAGGGAACACTAGAACTGCGTGGACATAAAACGCGAGCCATCGGAGCGCCACCACTAACCGCGCACGAAACAGCGAGCGGGTAAGTGGCAAGATACTGAGAAAAATACCAGAAGGAGAAAAGAACAGCACGGGAACCGATGCGCATGCAGGATCCAATATTAAGAGACTCGAAGGGCAAGGTGCTTTATTCCTACAAGTCGCAGGTGCAAGGCTTTGGCACACCGCAGAGTTGATGTTCCCGACCCCAACTCCTGCTGGTGGAGAAGGCATGGCCCAGCCCCAGCACACCACATGGAAAACATAGCTGAACATTTAAAATAATTATATTTAATATGAGACGATCAGCTGTAAACAGCAGTGATTTTATCTTTCTCCTGACCTGCAGGGATAGAACAAATTAATTGACTGGCCCTTTTTAAGATCTCAGACAGTTTCTCTAGAGATTGCCCATTGGGCTGCTTTACCACGAGCCATCATCTCTGCAGGAAACAACGGCCTATGGACAACTTGCTTCACATGCAGTTGTAAATGTATAAGGTGATAACAGCACCATTAAGTCATATCGCTGCTGTACTAAGGTTAAAAGACTTTCATTTCCTAAGGTTGTTCAAGCTGCTGAACTGCAATAGACAATTTAGCCTAACCTTTCACAGCAGTCCTAAATCCATACTTACTAATGAAGGCAGTGGCGCATGGGGGAAACCACTTCCTCAACACCTGATTATGAATGGGGAAACAGTGCAGAACCCACCTTTTTCAGAGCTCTATTCCTTCTCTGAGACAATTTAAATAGCTAGAATATTAGACAGCTACCTTAAGAATATATAAAATAATGGAACTAAAGATCAAATTAAGTTTTGATCATTCATTTCCCTCCCATGCTTATTCTAAAGACTTACCTTGAATAATAACAAAAAGAGTTCTATTGCAACATTTTGTAAGGGTGGGATTGTTTCACCCACTTTTATGTCAGAAAAATTAACAGGAAATAAATTATCTATATTAGATCATATTTAACCCCATCCTTAACAATAATTGTCCTCAGGTGCTGAAAATTCAAGAGTATTCAATATTTTTTATTGTGTTTATTTTTCAAGCATGCATTTTTAGATTCGGCTCTTTCCTCTTACTGAGCTAATACTGTGCATTAAAGTCCAGAAATAAACAGTTATTTTCCATGTTAAAAAAAACACAACAAACATTTTGATAGAAAAATTGACAAATTTACAAGATAATGTTACTGTCCACCCGATACACAGTACTTTTTTAAAAAAGGGGGGAAAACTGAATGTTTTTGCTTCCAATTCTGGCTTATACAGTGACTAGAGTCAAAATTGGTGAAAGATGAGGCTGTCAAGGTGACGGAGAGTATTAAGACATTTTGAAAATTAGCTCCTATGTATAGAAAAATGGCTAGAAAGATTTTCATTGATTAAAAGTTACGCTTTTTTACTTTCTGAGCATGTTCTGTTCTGCCAACAGAGATAGACGGAAGGGTTTTACATGGTTTTTCAGTCAGTTGAGATTTATGTGCTAGAAGTTCAGCAAAAGACCCAACTAATTCTCATTTGATGTGCTAGGAAATTGGGGAGGGCGGGTCACATTACTGCTTGCACAAATATTTTGTGTCACAACTTGAGAGGTGGACACATACAGTAACTGTATATGCTGCAATCACAGGCCAGATGCATCTTGGTGCTCAGAGCCTACAAAGCAAATCTGTCCATTCTCTCATGAAGAAACACCCTATTAAGGGATCAGGACCACCTGATTTGGACCACTTATCACAAAGCGACCAGTTAGTTTTTCCTACCCCTATGATTTGAGCAGAGCACCCTGATGGCAGCTTTCCTACTCTCTTTGATAGAGAAAAAGCTGAATTTCTGCCTCTAGCGGAGGGAGAAGCAAATAAGAGGGGGAAATAGCATCCCTTGAGCGATTGCCAAGAATTCCCACAAAAAATAAACACAGTCTGGTGGTTATGTTCTTAACAGCTGTGTTAATGGGGTTAAAGAAACCTTAAAGAAACTCTGTCTTTTTTTAAATGAGCTCTGTTCTTAAAAACCTGATACGGTACAAGTTTTGCTTTTAAACCCAGCGTGGTTTGCAACTGAGAAAAGTGCCACTTCAGCAGCACTGACAATTCCTGAGGGGACACGTAGGGTCCTCTGTCCTGGGAGAGCCATGGGCTGAGGCAGGACAGCGATTGCCAGTGCTGTGCGAAGCCTCAATATCTTCTTACAAAGAGCTTGGGGCAAGCCGAGTGCTGCGTTTGGGTATAGCGGCTATATGTGGCACCTCATCATACTCTGTTTCCTTATATAGCTTAGCTTCAACAATATAGATATTCAAGTCAGAGATGTCTCTTAAGCACAACTAAAGTTCCTTCTATTAAAAACTCCAAACAAAAAACCCCAACACAAAACCAAAATAACGTAGACCAAAAAAGGATTTTCACACTTAGGTTTTGTTTCTCTTGTGCAAAGAACTCACGGGGTGAAGTTTAGGATAAAGAACTACCACCTCTGATGCTGTCCCCAGTCCTTTCTCAAAATAAGCGATGGTCCCGGTCCAATGTCAATATAACTATTTTTCTTGAAATAAAGTATGGCAGGGAAATACTACGGAAGGCACCAAGGCAAATGAAAAACGACACTGCGGACTGCAATCTGTACATACTTCCCCATGATTACAACATTAGCTTTTGCTTTCTCAACTTATTTATTGGTATTTCAGTAGCACTTAAGTTTCTGTGGCATAAACTCTGTATCCATTGTGATAGCATGTTATTGTCGCGTACACTGGATTTCTGAAGAGGATTAAAAACAGCATTTACCGAGCAAAATTGTCATCTCAGCATTGTTAATGATAGTCCAGAGCCTTACAGTAACCTCACCTTCACCACCTTCGGTACATGCTTTGGACCTTGTGAGATCCATACGCATGCAAAGGGGATGCACAGCACCCAACAAGAAAGTTAATTACTCATTGCCTTAATCTTATTTAATATAACTCCGAGCAGAGAGAACAGCTATTGATACTTCCCAGAAAGAGCAAGGACACGGGTTTTGTTTGCACACTGCAAACCTTTCCACCCAGTTCACCATCCTTTACAGGAGTCTGACCACCTCTCCATATGCTCATCCTCTAACGCCATCTCCACCTCCCATTTATAAAAAATAATAAATAAATGTGGAAATATGCAACTAACAGTCCTTGTGGCTCTTTCATCTGCTCAGCCTCCCCATCTGACATCTCACCCCCGAGGCCTCCTGCCCAAGCACCAGGCAGCATCTCTGCTGCCTCCGGCGTGAGGCCAGGGAGGATAAGGCAATAGAGGTGGCCCTGGGGACAGGGACACGAAGGGACAGCCACAGGCATTATGCAAGGGAGCTTGTTTTATTCCGTGCCCCTTGCTGGCTCACATGAGTCTGGCTGCTAAATCCGCTGTCTCCTTTGGAAAGGGCGACTGTCTTCAGATTACTTCTCTGTTAGCACGGAGTTAGTAAAATAGCCATCACCCAAATCACGTACATATTTTCAGATCAAGGGCACCACTGCAGCCTCACAAAAAAGGCCAAGGAGATATTTTTCAAGCTGTAATCAATCTGCCAAAGGAATACAATATTCCACAGTATTTAGGACAGAAAAAATAAAAAAGTTAGCAGCACGAACAGCAACAGCAGTGGGGGTCTCCCTGAGTAGTGTATCTTTGAGAACAGTGAATCATTTCAATCTCCTTGCAAATGTCAGATGCCTGATTCTCCATGTCATCTGTGGCTCTGAAACAGTTTCAAGTGAGACCTGCTGTCGCTGCAGGGGGTTAGAGAAGCCGTCGCAGGAGGAACCGCAGCGCGCAGTGCTTGGCACGGACGGCACCCCAAGATGCCTTCGCACCTCGCTGCAATCGGCCAACTGCCGCAGCTGCAGCGGCAATGCCCGGTCTGCGCCCTGAGCTGAGTCTGTGCACGAGAAGGAGCTGCTGGAGCACGGCAGAGGGATGCACAGAGCAAGGTGTTTGTTTCATGCTGTCTGAGCATATAACACCCATACAGATTCTCAGTTACAGTACCTGATACAGGTAACTTTGGGTCCCCTGCTATGAGAAGCACTAGTTCCTCCTCTGCTCACAGTTACTGTCTACTGATTGACATGCTTAGATTGAGGCTAGCACTGCAGAGCCCCAACAGCATTTCCCATAGCTGGCATCATCTATCTCCCAACAGTAGATGTGGGGTCTGCAATACTCAACTGCCCCAGCACACTCTACTCCATCTGGCACACCGCAAAAGACCACTGCAGAATCAGTATCACCAACTACTGGGTGACACCAGAGCAAGACCTTTTCTTTACAAAGCAGAAGAAAGAAGATAATAGAAGAAAAGGCACAGAGATGATCCTACTGCAGCTGGTGGAGGCATTTGTGGCCATGTAAGAATTAGAATAATCTCCTTCCCAGCTGGATCATAGAAAAGCTAAAGGAGAGGTTTAAACCTCTTTAGACACATCCCTTGACTTCTACTCCATGCACATTAGATGCCCTCAGGGATATATTGTTGCAGCTGTGCCTGATCTTACCTTTGAGCATGCTTTTTCTTGCTGCCCTGAAACTGCCCAAAAGCAACTTCTTGTAACTATTTAATTAGAGGTCACTGCGTTTGCAGCATGTGGACTTGGGCAATAGTCATTTTTATCTTCCCACCTGGCACACTACATTGCTATTATCCCAAGCATGGACCTCCATCCGACGCAGCCCTGGGGCTAGCAAGGCTGCAGGAGACCCCCCAAGCTAACCACGTCCCAGCCTCTGCAGCAAGCAGAGGGCACCCAGAAGGGATCAGGTCCCTCTACATTTGCTCTGCTCTACTCACTGCAAATTTTTCAGCTGAAACCATAGGCTAGAGGTGGGCAATGTCTCAGCCATACCCTGCTTTGCTTAGGAAAAAAACATGCAGACTTTACAAAAGTGTTACATTTTGTGAACTTGTCTTTAAGTAATGCATATGAACTGAAAATTTTATTCTATTCTACAAAGCAAGAAACCCTTCAGCTTTAGAGTTTCAAAACAATCTCTTCACTTTAAGTTACTTCTCATATAGAATGTTTTCTTTCCGTTTGAACACAAAATTCAACACAAAACTGTTTTTTCCTGTACTAACTTTGGTTGAAAGTTGTGAACCAAAGTGACTATTAAATCTTTTTGGGGAAAAAAATTGGAACCACCCATGAACCTAAACACCAGCTGCAAGAACAGCCCTGCCAAAGACACTCCTCTGGCCCCCAGACTTTGGTCCCTACAACCCATCACTGTCCTACCATCACATAGGTCAGATACAGGGCCATAAAAAACCTGATGCAAGAGAAAGCTGGGGAGGGAAACGAGCAGAACACCTACACAAGGGCAGTAAACACTATGCTAAACCTTTCAAGATTTGAAGACAGGTTTATTTTGCATGTGGATAGTGAAGGTGCTACAGTAAAGTTGACGTGAAGAGTCAAAGGGAATGGGAGACCCCACCAATGGGCAGGGCAGGAGACAGTTTAGTCAAGACAGAAGGCAATCTTGAGTGTTCAAAGAGCTGTACTTTGGCCCCTTCTTCTCATACCAGATGGATTTTCTGGCTGAGACTTATCTGTAATTTTCCTCATAGCTACTTTACAAAGGGAACAGAGCAAAGAAACCACTTGGATCTGGTTTCCCCAGAACAGGAGAGAGAATATCCTCAGTGCTGTTACGGATCTAATAAGTCACAGGAGGCACCTTACCCCTTACCCCCCAGTTCATGCATTTGTTGCATTTCTCTGATTACAATCCAGTTTTCGCACTTTCTACTTGACTCTAAATTCTACAAAAGGGCTTGATTGGGTTCAAAAGTGCAGCTCAGGAAAGCTTCGGGAAATCATCTGAGTCTCTTAAATATGTACGCTAGGAAATCCATGTGTTCAAGGTCTTTGCAACCAGAACTTGGGAATACCAGTTTGCCCTAAAGTTGGAACCAAACAACCAACTGAAACATCATCAAACTGGGGATGCTGGGAAGAGACTGTAGATCCAGGTTTTTCATCTGGCCTCATCTGATATTCTGGCCCAGATCCAAACATGCCAAAATGCATTGGTGTTCTAATCTGCATTAAAGCCCTCGTGCACAGCTCTATTCCACACTTCCCAAATCCTCTTTTCTCTTCAGCAGACAAAACCCCCGATTTTCATACGTTTCAGAAATGCTTTATGTTTGATCCTAAAAGCAATGATTACTCCGCTGTCTTTTTTTTGATGTCAGTGTCACATATCAATGAAGACTCAGGTGAAAAAAATTAACTTCTCACCTGATTGCTACATAGAAAGCGAATGGGCTAGAACAGTGTTACACAAATAGCTTCCAGCAAACATAGCTTTCTGCCTTTTTGCAATGAAGTATAACAAGTCAAAATTCCTGCACTTTCTGGGTCTTTAAGGATGAGTTCCAATTTGATGAGTTTTGGGTGTATAAACAAAGACCTGACTTCAACGAGTACATCATCCTAGATCTCTGAACTTTACAAGCACAAAAAGAGAAATAATTCAACCACAAAAGTGACATATAAGCAGCACTGAGGCCTGATTTCAACCTGCAAAAGGAAATAGATTCAGAGTTAAACCTGAAAATCTGGGCTGACATGGGCCTAACTAATGCTCTTGTGGGCTGGAGGGAGAAGGGGAGGGATGAAAAGTGAGTTCATGCAACTTCAGCATGATACTCCAGTCAAGACTTTTTAACCTTAAGCCTGAAATGCCTAATGGGCTCCCGCTTATGGAAAGACACAGTGATGTTTTCTGGAGGCAACACAAGAGCTGTTTCCCCCACCAGCCTCTGCTCACAAGCAGAGCACTGCGTGGCCCCACATGCCTGCACAGCCATGCAGTGAGCACTGGTTGGGCTTTGAACTCTGCCTCGTAGAGCTCCTGCGCCCACCCAAAGCATCCTCGATACCCCAGAGAAAAGTTTGGGTAGGTGTTGCTTGTGTAGAGCAGCCTCCTACAACCAGGTCCAAGGCAGTCAGACAAAACTGGAGTGAGAGTTATTTATAAAAATACACGTGCTTCATAAAAATAGCCATAGGATAATTTCTCTACCAAGTTTTAGCTAAAAAATTTTTTAACAGGCTACTTATAAACCCATGAAAACAGTCATTTTCTCTTGCTGCCCATTTGCTTGTGCATATAGAAGAGACGCACATTTTTCATGGTGTTACTCCAGTACCATAGTTTTCATTCTTTTCCTCCAAAGACTGCCAGAATCCCAGTTTACATGAATTTTAATACCACACATTAGTAAAAAGATGTAGTCAGAATACTGAATCCGTCAAATTGTTTTTGGAAACTCCTGGAAAATTGTCACGCTACTGAAAGGAACGTCAAAAAATAAGTGATTCCTAAAAAAAAAGAGGACACCCCCTACACAGACATACTCTTCCTGATTCATTCCCTACTACAGCAGACTTTAAAGAGAAGATACTACTGTAAAAGAAACACATCTTCACTTGTGAAGCCATTTTCAAAATATACAAAAATATTATTTATAGCTCTTTCATGCCTTATCTTTTACTGATGCTTACAACTGCCTCCCCCTCAGACACTAGGCCTATTCTTTAGTGAAAAACTTCCTAAAAATACAGAGGTGGAAAGTTAGCTTGTACTTTAAATCTATTACATCATTGGGGCAGGGAAAGGAGAAATAATGGAGTTTGGAAAGACTCAAGCCAAAGAGATACTCATCTCTAATACAAACCATGCAAACACATCATCTCAAAGAGGTGTATAAGGCATAAAAGCAGTTTAATGATACAGACAACATTTTGTAAGCCCAAGATTGCATAGAACCATTGTAGTTTCCATCATACCACAGAGGTTACAGACAACGGGGCCAAAGCAATCCCTGAAACCTCAGAGATGACCTCCAAAATTTGTGTGTGTCTCTTCCACTCCCCTTCCAGCCCCTGTGCAGCTGGCCCAGCCCAACACCCTCATGATCCACGACCCCCACAATGTGTCCCTTCTTGGAGAGGGCCACCATGCAGTCGCCCACGGTCCCAGCAAGGCAGGGCAGGAACAAGCAGGGGGGTTATCACAACTGGCATGCCTTTGAAGATTAAATGCTATGTCTCAGATTTGCTCTTTATGCACACAAAATACTATGTTTTGCACCACTTTCAGGATCAGGTCCTTCCAAGATTAAAAGCAAACAAACAAAAACAAACAAAAAAACCAAACCCCATGTAATGATTGCAAACACTGTGATTTTTATCTATGGGAAAACTGTGTACGCCGGGAGATAGCAGCACTTGTGCATCAGCTTCAGCAATCTCACCGGCAGAGCAGCTTTCTAGAGTTATTACAAAACTTAGTTTCAGATTGGCTTGCAGGAAGACTACAAACTTTAATTAGTGCAGTAAGAGGGGAGTGGGTGAGCAAGTCCAATGCCTCCTTCTGAATAATTGTCTATTTGTTTATTATAGCTTCCACGGGCTAATTATTTGCTTAAGAAAATACCTTTAAAAATCCACACATAAAAAAAATCAGCCGTTTGTTTTTCTAGTGTGGGGTTTACACTTTAAGTTTCAGCAACATAATGTACCAGATATTTGATGTTACAGATGGTTGTGGGGAACCAGAAATACTTGAGGGAGGCAGGGCAGGATGTACTTTTTGTATCTCTTACCAAGAGCTAATGCCTTTTCAGTAGCTCTTTAGCAAGAAATTCAGCAGAATTACATTGGCTCACAACCATTTCTCCAAACCTGAATGAAGAGGCAGCTACAGGGGCCGTGCTAATTGTGCTAAAGCACATGCTAATGTTGTGCTCCAAAAGGGAGTCTAAAACTTTACAGTTTTATTTAAAACTTTGGTGGCACGCAGGACCCTCTTGGGATGCACCCTGAGAAGTGCCAAAAGCCAGAGCTGTTCCTTGCTTCCTCCCCCACCCTGCTTTTGCACAGGTAACAGGTCTCTCTTCCGCTTGTTCCCACTCTCCTTTTTTAGTGTTAACAGTTAATTATGACACATATTTCAATTAACATTCCAGCCCTGTGATCAATGACCCACGCGCCTTCGAAACGCGGGCAGTGCAATCCCTCCAGGAGAAGCCACCATGACTCTCCGTGCAGGTTCCAAAGGGTTAATCCCAGAGTGAATTCTTCAGATGTGTAATTTAATACTTCATAACTGCTGAAAATTGGAGCCCACATAATTTATTTTCTTTGGTCTGGGCACATTTGCCTCATGCTTGGCTGTGGCTGACTTCAGAGAGACACACCTAAAGCCCTCAAGTGTCCCAAGTGGCCCATGTCAGTTGTGCAGAGAGATTGTGGTACTTGGAGGGAGCCCAAGGATTAGGTGTTCCTGAGAAGGTTTTTTTGGCTCTACAAAGCCCACGGATGTCATGGGAATAGGCTGCACTCCTCCCCCCGCCTTGAAGGCCACATATCAACGGGGTATCTAACCACTCAGAGACAGGCTTTGCACAAAGGTATACATTAAAATAAATAGAACATGCGACCAAAAAGCACACAGAGAGGGAAGGAGGAATTGAAGAGCGGAGACGAGGAAACAATTGCTTCATTGTGGAGCCGGCAGCGAGGAATCGCAGAGCCGAGCTCCACCTACAGTCCCCTTCGCAAAGCTGACTCCGGCAGCTGCGAGTGGCCCTGGATTTCCTTCGCTGGCTGCTCTGGGAGTCTTTTTGTTTCAATTATTTCTATTTTAATTTTTTTTTATATATAATTATTTTCACTGCAAAGAGATCCGCATTTGTATTTTGGCTGAATGTGAACGTGGGTAAAGCTATTGCATTGTCCAAGTACTTTTAAGGTTAGTTTGCTTTCTGTATTTTGAAAGTAAATAGCCTGCTTTTTCCTGGAATTTATTTTAGGATTCCATCTCTATTGCTGGCTTTCATTTGCACCAGCTTCATATCGTCTGACAGTATTTCACATTTTTATTGCAGTTTGATTGCAGTGCAGTAGTTTCATCATTCCAGGGAAAAAAATAATAAAAATGTTTGTCTAAATTGTACTCTTGCCCTTCTTAAAAAAAAATTCAAGCTTCAAACATGATTGGAGTTGTAACTCTTAAAAGCAGTAGCCAGCCTCTGAAAGCATCAAGTAAAGCCATCCCTTTTTTCCTAAGAAAAAAAAGACCTAGACACTAATTGAAGCTTTGACACTGGTGGCATACAATAGTATATCTCCTGCAGAAGATATACATTTGAGGCAGAGTACTGGATCACATGGCGGGAGCTGCATGGCAAGTAAACGGTAACTGCGTCTGAAGCCTGGTCACCAGCCTGGGTCACCAATATGGCCTCACTGCACTTCAGCAGAGCTCCAGGAGGGCCGAGGTCAGCACCAGCCAGCACTTTCTGCCCCGTGGCAGCTTGCACAGTGGGTTTTCACCCAGGTGGTTCCTGCTGTCTCATTACCTGGGATGCAGCTCCTGTGCAGAGGAGATTACAATTCTTTCCGAGAAAAGCTGGTGACAGCAACCGTTGGCCTTCAGAAGGTTATTTGGTCAGGTCCCCAGCTACAAGACCGGTCTCCCCACACCAGCCATGAGACCGTTGAGAAGGAAATGCTACCAACTGTGCAAACAGTACACATCTACAGCCAAAACTCATCTCCCCCGGATCCAGAAGGGATTAGAAGGTTAGAAGGCGTTGCTCATCTGGGCAACACTTTCGTTCATCTTCCGCTCCCTCATAGAAGGCCTTATACAAGGAGCTCTGCAAGTATGCCGGGTGCCCCTTAGGTGATAGAAAAAAACAAAAAAGAATAAATATTTTTTGCTTCTTGTGCACATTGTGTTCCTTTGTGTTAACTCAGACTCGTACAAACCCCTGTGCTAGAAGATCAAAGTAGTGTGCTCCATTTGATATCCAGTCTCTTTACAGTGACAGCACCAGGTCTGTTAAGAGCTAGAAGCCCTCTTCCATTAGAGAAATTCCTACATGTGGATTCCTACCATAATATTATTTGGAAAGACAAAAATTAGGATGTACACCAAATGTTGGACGGAGGGAGGGAGGCGAGCCTAAATCACCCCAGGGACGCTCATGAGCAGCATTTCTTTTCATCCCAGACAGCAACGCCAATCTGATTTATATCAGCTGCAGTACACTGCTCAGAAACTTCTGCAGAGCAGGAGTAATCAAGCCATCATCTCCTACTCCTTAGACTGTTGCTTCAAAGAAATAAAAGTCACAGAAGCAATACAAGCAATGTGGGTGACTAAGGCTCAGAGACAGCCTTGATGTTTGCCATGGAGTCACTGTCCATGCCCAAAGGAGATGGAGAGGGGCATGGTCTTAAGGGGGAGTAAGAAGAATGCAGTGAGATACAGAAGGAAGACCTCACTAAGAATAAGGTAGGAGATCATTAATTTGTTAATAAATTTATAAAATGTTAAGTGCTATCATGATCTACTAAGAAAAAAAAAACCCCCATACACTCAACATATGAGAAACAGCAGACAAGCCATGTAAACATTCTCTGCCTCTTGCAAGAATTTTTAATGAGCATTATCATCTCTCACTTCATGGTCCACTATGTCCAAAATTTACATAACTTTCAAATGGTAGTAGGTATTAGCATTCTTGCATCCTAGGTGAGAAAGCAAGTAGAAAAGATCGAGTGATTTGGATGTCAACAGCAATGTTAGAAATAGAATACACTGTTCCCTCTCCTATGCAGCACTACTGCAACAGTTCATTCTCGATGCACACTTTTACAAGGGAGATATTTGACCTGTTACGCTATGATGCATAAAATAATAAGTAATGAGTGGGTGGGTGATCTCATCAGTGTCTTTAAACCTCCTGCAATGTGTGGGTTACAAGGTTTGAATCACACAGAAGTTGTACCAAATTTGCATGCTGTTTCAAAGAAACTACAGGAGAAGGAGTGCCTAACTGGTGAAGAATGAAGAAAATTAAAAAACCTGAAACAAGAACGAGATATAAGTCGAATAGAAGCTATAATGAAAACATAAAGCAAGAATATCCACCTGTATAAAAAAAAAACCCCAGAGATGTTCAGTCAAGCTTCTGAGAATTTTTATCCCTGACAAACTGCTTCCCATTTAGAGAGAAGATATATTGATAAATATGTATTTAATCTTATTTGGAGGAAAAAAAAGAACAGGTGTGACATTGATCCTTCCCATCCCTGTCAACTAGAGCAACTCCCCTACCCCAGCTCCCACCCAGCTGCCAAACCAGTACAAACGAGATCAGAATCAACTATGGAATTCATGTTGCAGAAAGAAAGATATTAAATTTAT
Organism: Ciconia boyciana; assembly: GCF_034638445.1. Classification (NCBI taxonomy): domain Eukaryota; kingdom Metazoa; phylum Chordata; class Aves; order Ciconiiformes; family Ciconiidae; genus Ciconia; species Ciconia boyciana. The sequence continues at coordinate 4,138,920 of NC_132943.1, read as the reverse complement.
CCAAACATCCATCTGCACCCAGGCTGAGTTTCGACCCCTACATTATCCAGAGCTCCAAGCAGCCAGGAGTCTCAGGAGGTGACGCTGCTATAAGACTGCATGGCCAGGCCCCACATTTATGAATGAAACTGCTGTTTTTTTCCAAATGTAAGATCAGAGACCATGGATGAGTGCCACCTTTTTTTTTTTTTTTTTTTAACCCAAAACCCTTAGGAGAATGAGTACACTGTATTTCTTCAATTCAATGCTGATATATCTGATTTCCCTCCAGGACAGACCAAACATTAAATAACATTGAACAGGCTGAGCGTATAGCTAAAATACTTGCAATGAAAAGTTTTCATTCTCAGCTTATTTCCTAGTTTACAAAAGCTCTTATCAAAAAAGCTCTCTAAATTGGAATTAGTTAGTGATCCAGGTCTCTAAAGCCCAGGGACTGGAAGTGAAGATTTCTTAATTATACCAGCAGGGGCTTGATTTCTATTCTTAGTGCAGCTGGGTAATGTTGTTAGGTTCTTGCAGAGCACTGTTTTTCATTGGCAGGGATAGCCCCTGGTTTACTTTGACAAAAATATAGAGCTCTCTAAATTGAAGCATCTTCACGTACGTGTGTAACGGAGCATGTATGCTTCAGCCACACACGCAAGCAACTCTTCAGCAGAGCCCAGGTTCCTTTGAAGTTCAATAGCTCCTTACGTGGGAATCTAATCACCAGTCTCAGAGTTTTAACTGATCTAAACTCTTTAATTTTTTTTTTCTCCCAATGGGCCTTTGCAATACCTTAGTTTCCCTGTTTTTCCTGAAGGAATCAGCTGCTCAGCTGCAAATTCACCCACAGAAAAAGCTAGAGACCAGCCCCATAAGAAGCTTTTGGGATCATGACCCAGATGACGAACAGTATCACAAGAACCCCCAACGTCAAAAGCGTCCACTCACAGTGGCTGAACTTCTGTACGAATCACTTCCCTCCTGTATTACAAGCATGCACCCAACATAGATAACAGCCAAAACCAGCCTCACACTTTATATAGAATAAAAAATTTTACCCCAAGAAAGAAATCACTACAGATTAAATATGTAGCTCTAAAATCCTTGAAATACTCTAATAAAACAACTCACTGAATAAAATATGGTGCAAAATATAACAACACATGCCTATAGCTGCAGTTTAAGTGCATTGGGGGTAAGGGGCGGAGGAAGGAGGCATATTAGTTTATCTTCTTAAGGCTCCTGGACAGAATCCAAAGAATTGGGTTCAATCCCCGAGTAGGTCATATTTTTTCTCTCATTAAAATATTTGACTCATACTGGCAACGTTCTCTGAAGAAAAATGAACTCTGGTCTCGGAACAAGATAGAGCTGTAGTTGTTAAAGCAACTATTTAAATCTCATAAGTTGATGGCTGCTAGTCGCCTTCGCAAGAGGAGGCTGGTGGTCATCCTCAGTGTCTCTCTTTTTTGCCCGCACAACACACAAACACACTTGGAAAACTCTGGCAGGGCAAGTCCACTGCACGTCACAAGGCAACTGGTGGTCACATGCAGTGCTATTTTTAAAAAAGGCATAGAAATTTAGCATCTTCACATTCCTATCTGTTCAAGCTGTTTTATCAGAACTCAAACTTTCTTGCTGGGAAACTGTTCTCTCTTTGGTACCTTTTCTGCCAAAATCCAACTGTAACAACAAAAGTTTATAAACAATGAAAATTCCAGCTGCTTGACATCAGCGATGTGAAGCTTTCACTTCACACTGATACAAATATTTACCCTGAGCTCTGGCAAAGCTTTCCTTGCCCATGTCGCCCTTAATCATACATTTTTCCTTGATTGAGTTATGCTTTCCAGTACGTGATTTGCTCTGGTTTACTTTTTAACACATCCCAGAGGCTTCGTCAAAATCAGCTCTGTGCAGGCCATGTCATTTGGTAGCTGCCAAACATGCTGTTCAGAAGGACCTTGGCAAATAGCAAAACAGTGTCTTTTTCTAACTGGTCTAATAAATGTGTTTGTTCTTTTCTGACCACCATTTATTTTTTAGATCCCACATATCCATAAAGCAATGAGCCAAGAAAGTAAGCAGAAACACATTCATTTTCCCTTTAATCTACTCCCTTGAGGCAATACGCTGACTTCTCTTACAGACACCTTATAGCTAAGAAGCTGCAAACTATCGATGACTCACTTTTTATTATTATTTACGAGACAGAAATGTTATTATCAGAGGGAGTAATAACAAAGAATCACTTTGTTGCTGCTTTAATACTTGCAAAACTAAATATACAGGAGTCAAAAAAACCATAACTCTACCTGAACAAATAGGATCGTCACAGACTATTTTGACAATTATAATTAAATATATTCTTCCAAAAGAAAGAAAAATCGACAGATTTCTCAGTTACATTAGTATAAAGCCAAGTGCAACAAGGAGGAAAATCTCATCTACTATAGCTAATATGGAGAGAAAAAACTTCTTTCAAACTGTTCCAGAAAGTGGACTCAAATCTTAACCAATAAAAGGTATTTTTTCTTCCCCTTCCCTTTTGATGCCGCTCTACATCCCACTTTTCACTGGGAGAGGAAGAAGGAAAGCAATGAAGACAAAAGATGTCGAAAAATTTTGGGCCCTGGGCAGAAGTTATCATAACTTTGCAAGGAAGTTTGTTCTTACAAGACACAGCCCAGCTTCTGGTTTATCTTTGTGTGCAGGGATGATGATAGACTGGTCTCAGTGAAGCGAGATGGGAATTCTGCTACTAACTTGAATATGAACAGGATTTCATTTAGAACATGTATTTGCATGACATACTTGGCTGTAAATGTGATTAAACACAGACTTGGGACAAATTTCTTGTCACATACTTTTTCTCAATGTCCATTTTGTAGTTACTCTTCTTTCCCAGGATTTAGCCTAACATTATACTTGCAAGAAGAAACAAAGAGCTGCCTTTTTTTTTTTTTAAATTATTATTTGGAAAAAACGAACAATTTTTTTTTGGTTAATTAAAAGATAAATCTTAAACCCAAGCCTATGCTTAGTGTACTACTAAATGATCTGAAATCAAATCTGCCATCTACAGCGCTGATTCAAAGTACAAGTCAGATGTATGAATCGGCTCCCAACTCGTCCTTAAGGCAGATCAGTCATCCTTGGGCAGAGACAGATAAACTGTCCCGGAAGTAGCTCTAAACCGCTATCACATGGAACTAGCAACCTATTAAAGTAAATCAGCACCATTTACAGGTTGCAAACAAAGAAGGGAAACCTGAATTCTACAGCAATTAAAAATGAGGTTCAAGGATGAAGACAAAGAACTCCTGATCCACCTGAAAAATAACTCAGATGTCCCAAATTTATTTACTATTTCAATACAATTTTTCTGCATACATTATAGGGTCCCAGATAAGTTGTATGAAACCCAAATATTTTCGTTCTGAGTTTCAAGGACTTGGTTTTTTGTCTTCCCCCCCCCACCCCCCCCCTTCTATCTAAAGTTCGCTTACTACTGGTGTTTCACATCAAAAGCAAGAAAGTTTAGAAAAAACATTTTATGGTCCTAATAAATCACTCTAGTTCAGGTCAAAACTAGGCAGTAGATTCATAAACCTTCATGTAATCTTTATCTAAAGATTAAATATTTCAGTAAAACATAAATGCTATGAGAATTTAAATATTTGGGGGTTAATTAAGAAAACTTTGCTTTGTTCATGTAAGAGAAAATTATATTGAAATATATATTCATGAGTCTTGTGATCCTGGCATCAGCTACAGGTTACCACTACGGCTTTCGGGAGAAGTGGCAAAAGGGAAAAGCAATCTGGGATGACTTTTGTATGGCAAATTGTTAAGTAAGTGACAGATTCACACTTCAAGCTGGTCACTGCACTTAACTTAAGTACAGCATCTGCACTGAATTTTCACCTCTGGCTCAAGGAGGAGAACCACCCAGGGTGGCCCCTTCTCCAGTCCCAGCATGGCAGGAATAGGGAAGACTGACACTTGTGACAAAAAACAACTTAGAAAAATCAACCTGGGGAATTTGGAGTACAGATTAGATTCAGCCTCTTACATTTTTCTACAGTGTCCCAGCTAAACCTGACATTTGCATTACGTAGCTTCAGTCTTTAAGTAGAAAATATTTTAAAGTTGCTAGGCGCATGTTGAGTGCTTTGAAATCCTCTAGCAAAACCACATTTTAATGTCAAAGTCATTTAGGAGCCTAAGTCTCATATACCTCTATTCATAACATTTTTAAAATTTTTATTCCAGAATCACATTAGGGACATTTTAACATTTATATTAAGGCAGTATGACAGGAATCCAATAATTGTACATATCGTGGTTACTGACAGCCTTACAGATATGTAAGTTTCTGAGTTTCTGGGTTCATTTAGAAATAAAAATAACATGACCTGGTACCAGGGTGCCAGCCTTCCCCAAAGCAACTGGAAAAATGAATCATCAGGAAGAGCTAAAGTTTAAAGAACCTAAACATAAAAAAAAACCCCCACCAAAAAACCACCCCCACCCCAAAGCACAGCAACATAACACATTGGCTAGTCTCACAGACACAAATGATGAAGTTTCCTTTACCTAACAAGATACCTATGTCTCAACTGGTCATTCATAACACCCTCAATAGTCAACGGACAGAAAAAGGTGCATCTAGGAAGTAATTCATTTAATTGCAAGGAAGAAATGCAGAGCTCAGTTCAGCTGCCCAAACCAAATTATCTGTGCGTCCTCCAAATTACATGACACAGGACATATGTATGGAGCACGCAACCACCACAAGTTGCAGCAGGAGCCTAGACAGGAGCTTCTCATTAGATAGGTACTTGTGGCCAACTCAGCCCCAAAATGCATTGTATTAGCCACCCCTTAGAAGGTAATATTCCTCTTTGCTGACTGTAATGGTATCCCACGTGACAGCTCACCTATAGGCATCCACAGTACAAACAGGTAAAGTCAGGAAGATGAAACCTCACCCCTGTGCCTCCCACACAACACACACAACATGTCACAGCAAACTGACCTGCAAACAAAGGGGAATTTCACATTATCTTACAGGTAATGAACTCATACGATTAATAAGGTAACAGAAAAATATACAAGAATTACAGCTTTCTACAGATGAAAATGGAAATTCAAATAATCCAATGATAGATAATCCAATAGATAATCCAATAATCCAATGATAGATTTACCATCCCCACTTGCAAGATACACTTATTCCCAGAATTAATGCCCATCACCAGTCAATGATCAGAGGAAACAAAATACCATGAAGGCTAAGAAAAACAGAAGTGGAAACCACATGCTTTATTTCTCAAATTATTGAAATAATGTTTTAAGTCACAAGTGAAATGAACAATTTGGACTGAAACCACCCTCCAATGTCTCCTAGGCTCACTCCAACAGAGTTAAAACCAAGAACCCTTCAAGGCTTTTAGTCAAGGCTTTTCCTCAGACCACACTGAGGAAAATATCAAAACTCTACTCAGGTAAGATGTCTTCGGTGAATTGATCACTTAACATTTTACTTAACATTTTTATTGACTGAAAGAAGCTCAGGCCAAAACAAGTTAAGAGACCCTTATTTTAGTCTTATATGATTATGAAGTCAAAGCTTTTCAGTCACTGGAGTGGAAAAAAAAGTCATACTGACTCCAACATCAAAATTTCACTATGTATTTCAATGACTGCTCTGAAGGATTTCCTGGAGTTTGATGGGACTGAATAGATGCAACACATGACACAGCTATTCTCTACACGCACTGTGGACTTCTTCCGACAGCTTCTATATTCCTTAACATCTCCATCAAATCTCACAAAGTCAATTATTAATGTCTCTTGTCTCTTTACCTGTTCCCTCAGTGTTCACACCTTCTTCCCAGTATTGAAAAAAGTAGATGCTTTTCTCCTTCATCTGCAAACACCGACTTATTTTCCCTCCTGTGTTTCCAAGACTGCAAGAACTAAAGTGGAACTCTGCAACTAAGTTGGTTTTATTACAAGTCAGATTTTTTTTTTTCCCAGAGATGTCAATGGGAAAGTTCACTGCTCTAGCAGTTGTGTTTGTCATTCCCAGGTGCAGAGTCAGTAGAGGGAGCACAAGAGCACACAGAACAGTGTTAGAGCTGCAAAAAAAATTCCTTACTTAATATTCAGTCATAAGTACTATTATTTTGAAGGGCTTGTTTTCTTGAATATTCCCATCTGCCTCACCAGGCTACAAATGCTTAAAAAATTATGTAAGACAATCTTGTTGCTTTAAGAAAAAACAGACCCAAACCCCAAAAGTTTAGCAGTATAGATTAAAAGCTGGAAAGCTTTCTCTCACCAAGCAGAAAAAACAAACAACTTTCTTAAAATAGGCATCTTAATCATAATGCTGAATAACTTTCTATTTTAGTAACTGCCACAAAGTATTTCTGACCACGTTCAGTACATATCTTGTAATAAAATATAGTAATCGCAGCACAATTCATCAGGATCCACCAAAAACGATCAGTTCTGTTGAGACCTTGGCCAAACTTTTGTTTCTTCCATAACTGAAAACAAGACAAAATTTGCTTGGTTTTGGATTCTGTAATTAAACACAAATCTCAGTCCAGGTTCTTCTAAAATTTGCTGAATTCCCAAAGTTTTTCAAGAATTCCTCACGTCTGGCAGCCGGAAATCTCTGGACTCAGCTTGAGCGAACTTGGAGCAATTTATGTTTTTTTATCAAAACTATGGGAAATTCAATTATTTTTCATGGTTTTGGCTTGATATCAAATACAACACTGCATTTCTAAGTGCGCTTCATTTCAACTTTTCAGTTTTATTTGAACCTCAAAGTAAGATGAGGAGGACAAAGTCCTTTCTCATACTATTGAATATAAATCCAGAGTAATCACACTGATTTTTTGGTGCTACTCCAGTGTTACACCATTTTAAATTAAAACTTTCACGTGCATTTCAAGGCTGAGGGAGGAAAAAAAATAAAAATCCAACAACTCTTCCTATGAATCCTTGCAAACAACTGAGCTGAAGAGTCTTCTCATTACTGTGCATAAAACTGCACTACACTTTGGGGTACAAATGCCTACCAGAGGACTGAGTGCAGTTGCATGACTGAGTATACGCAAGATTATGTTCTTCCACATCAGTTCAAGCTCATTACATAAAATACTGTTCTTTAGTCATGACTGAAAGTTCTTTGAAGACCCAATAACTCATTTGGAACAGCTTTAAAAACAGTGAAATACCCCCCTCTAGATTAATTTTCCCAAAGGTAGAAAATTCATCAAAACAAAAGATCTTAATGTTTTATTTTTACTTCCTATCCAAATCAACCACTTCTCTGTAAAACAAAAGATACTAATCTTCTGCTTCTTACATTTTGACACATGAAGTATGGAATGCTATGGTTTTGTAGAAGAATAACTGGAATGGAGGAACAAGAAAATAAAAGAGAATAAGAAAAATCACAAAAATTTTCAGTCGACTTCATACATTAAGTTTAGTATGCATTAAACTTCTCCAGAACTCCTCTATAAAACCACTTGATTATTTCCTTATACACCAACACAGCTCATACCCAAAGTCCTGAGATAGATATTCCACCATTTAAAAAAAACAGAGATCCCTTCCAGTCTTTCCATCTTTGAAGGATTTTAACTTGGCCACTGAATATGCCAGCAAAACTTTTCTTCCTTCTGCTCTTGATAGACCATCACAGAATCAGAGCCCAAATATGCAGACTCAAGGGTGGGTCTCATATTAAAATCCAACCAAGCATTCAAAAGAAAAGAAAAAGAAGAAAAAAGAATCTCCTGGAACATTTGAATACTTCAGCGTTCTCAAAGACCATGAAAAAGCCTAGCAGTATCTTTCATACAACTCCCGCATTTTTTATGTTGCCTATTTGGGGTCTTAACCGCTACCGTAGGACTTCAATAAATTCTCATGTAGTATTTTAATATTCTTTTGAATCGAGTTACTGCACTGCTCAGACTGTATCTTTTTTCATTCATGAATCATTTTCTTCTGCTGTCTAGCTCCCATCTCGTGTGAGCTGAAGCTAATATTTTCTTATCTATATTCAAATATTTATTTATATACATTCAGCAAGTATGAATCTGCCCAAGTGTCATTAAAGCACTATATTTCTTGCATTTGTTTAAAGCAGGGACCCATTCTGAAAGGTCAGAGTGTATAAACAGTGTGTTTATTGGCTTCCAATTAGCTCTATATCATATTTGTGCAGCTGAAAGTTATTCTTCTGATAGCTAAGCTTTGCAAAAATCAAGCTCATTATATACATCATATAGGTTATACAAGAAATAATGATAACAACAAGGCTACCTTGTCACCTCTAGGTCACTACCTTTAAGTCAAGATTCCTGTGAGCTTATTCGTTATATTATGGTTCTGGTGCGGATTTATATCTCCAAACATGAAACGCACAAATGATTCATAATTATAGATACTTTCAATTTTTTGCTATGTCACAGCAAGACACCAACACCTGCAAGAAACTGACTTCCTGAAGTTAATGGCTAAGAGTTTTTCTAAAAAATAAATTCCTCTCTAAGAGTCCAAAATTAGCACCCACAAATTGAGACCCACAAAATCATTTAAAATATCTTTTTTTTATACATGAAGTGGATGAATGGTTTACATACCAAGAGAAAGCAGAGAAAAAATCCTGACTGATAAATACTACCTACACTAAACTATATTTCACATCATTATATTAAAAGGATGAGAGAACGACTGTTTCTGAGTTACAGAAGATTTGGGAAAAGCCCTGCTTATAAAACACATTTCAATATCATTTTTACTTCAAATAAGTTAATACCAAAACCATAAGAATTTGAAAATGCTAAACATTAACCGAGAACATTGAGGCACCATTGATTATAGCAGTACCCATGTACACAGGATACCTTTGTAAAATACATGAGAGATGGCACTAACAGAAGATACAGCTAATCTTACTTTATGGCGACTCAGAGAAATGCACAGTGCTGTACTGTCAGGTAATCTACTGCCTCTTTAAATAAATCTAAATATTAGGTCTAGGAGGGATCAACCTGAGAAAAATGCTAAAATATAACTGCTAAACTTAATACTTGCTTTTCTACAAGACTTAAAATGAAAAGGCTTTCCAACTATTATAAGATGTACAGTCTTAATCTACATTTCAATAAGATATTTAAAGGCAATGCTGAAACTGTCAAGGACCCTTTTTAAGCCTGAGAGAGGCCTACAAAGGAACGCTGACAGTTTCGTTTTCTGTGACACGGAAGCATTATTTTATCAAGAAAATGTTATTATATTCATATTCATTTTAGCACTCCTCTTTGCGGACTCTTCAAAACCTCCGATGTATTTGGTGGCACAAATGCTATGGTACCACTCGTGTTGTCAGGAGCTCTTACGATAAAGGTAGATGAAGCGATTAACATAAACATACATTCTTCTGTCGCATTTTATACAGAAAGCCTAAAAATGATACTAGAATGAAATTTCTCACCGAGATACTCATAAACTGTAAATGTACTCTAAAATGTGTCATTCAACCTGTTGTTTTCCTGTAATGGCCAGAAAATTATAGAGGTTTTTTAGAAGAGATCTGCATTGTTACAATTTACATATCTGTTGTTAACATTAATATATATATTCCTTCTTTATGCTAAATATACTTTTTTGTATTTTTACTTCTTTAATCTTTGTTGTAGACCTTTTAAAAATAGCATATCAAGCACCTTGTTAAATTAACTTTCATTAATAATGTGGCTCCAGTTAGAAAAAAGCTTTTATTCTTGTGTGAATGTATACATACAGACCATAAACAGTTTCTAATTAGTCACATGTGGATTCAAATGCAGACTTGTATGCCATAAACCAACACTGAAATGTATAAGAAACTGTCAGTCAGATCAAAAGTCAATCCAAAATCATCCCATTTGCAGAGCTGAGATGCTGTCACAGTTAGTTAGCCATAAATGTTTAAAACAGCAACCAAACTTTTATTCTAATTGAGCATGAGTTGAAAGGCTGCACACTTTGATGTCTTTGCTTTTATCATTTGTATATAGCTAAAAACAGCAGGGTATTTTTTTTTTCTTCTCTTAGAAATAGGAGACATTACTTCTTACTGAAAATATACAGGTAGGTCAAGCTGTATTTGTGGAGCCAATGTATGGTTTTCAATCATGCGTGTAATCACTTACAGCACTAGTCCTCAAAAGTGCAATTACAGTAGTTTCTCATTACTATTTAACCTTTTCTTCCTGTCAATTGTTGACCAAATCATTAAAAAAATGCATCTTCAGAATATTATCTGGAATGAGATCCTACATCTCTTAGGGAAACTGATCCCAAGGACTTCAGCGGCATTGTCATTTTTCAATCCTTTAATTTTTCAGGAGGGGAAGAGGGCAGCAGAGCCTGTTTGCAGGAAGCGTATTTGAGCAGATGCCTACAATGTGAGAACATGTTAACAGAAACTTGAGAGGCAGCAATGAAAAGTCCAGGCCTAATCTTATTATAGAAACACTCTGTCTGTTATACAAGGGAAATACACACAGAACGCCAGTCGGGTGGAGCAAATGAAGCAAAGGAGCCCCTCACCGCAGTTCAAGGCAGAGCACAAACACCCAGTGCAGGGTGTCTCAGGCTACCCTTCCACTTTTTTATGAGACAAAAACCCTCGTGCAACAGAAAAGTTAACAACATAACATTCACACCTCTCGCTTCACTGGGGCCACAAAAAAAAAAAAAAAAAAAAAAAGAGGTCTTATTACCTTCAATAGACACTACAGCATTCCCAAAATCCATCACCTGCCCGAGGGTCTTTGCCTGTGCTGGGTGATGACCCAGGGGTTAAACTTCATGCTGTAATTTATGGTTCCCCAGCACGGCTGGGGCTGGGCAATGTCACTACACCTTTGTGTGACCTGCCCAGAAGATAATACTGAACCTCTACCTACACATGGACACCTGGATTCCCTTCTCTCCTGATAGCACACCAGCCTCCATCAAAAGCTACGCTAATTGCCAGCACCCACATCTCCATGAAAAGGAGGGGAGGTGAAGGGGCAGCAAGGACGCACATACTTCTCCATGAAACAGGGACTTTCCTCCTTCCCCGTGCCAAGCAACGCATCTTGGATAGGACGGAATCTGCAGACGGCTGGCCCCGTCCTGCACATATGCGTCCCAGTGTTAACCTTCTTATAGTTGTATCAGTTGGAGAAAACCCACACAGATAAATTCACTGAGCACTATGCATGGCCAACTGGCTTTAATTACTATAGAAGAACAGCAACAGGACAGACCCAGTGGCTAACAAGCCACGTCTCTGATGAACCGGCTTCTCCTGTGCTTTCTGCAGCACCGTCTAGTCTGCTGTAACGTTACATCCCTGGGGACGGGGCTGCAAACGCTGTCCTTGAGGACAGCCGTCCTCCAACTTCTACAAAAGTTCTTGCTCCCAAAAACCCCTCACCGCTCATGTGGTTCAGCATTTGTTTAAATCCTAGCTCTTTCTCTTGAGGCAGGAATTTATTGCAATCTGAAGAAAGCAGCTTCAGCATACTTCTATGTGAATTAAAGGAGAAATTTAAGAGGGAACCTCAAGGCAGCTATTCCTTGGCCTGGAATTGCAACCTTCTGTGTTTAGGCTTGCATACATTTTGTGCCAAAACTCACACGGGTGTATATGTAACCAAATCATTATCAGACCTAACCCGCGCTGACAGAAAACAAAAATTTACCCAGCTTCACAAAAGGGACTAACAACTGGAGACGTCAGGAGAGGAAGCAGTGCGCAATCTATCCTTAAGTCTTCACAGAAGGCGCTTGACAATGCAACAGCTTCTCTTGACAGAAATTACCATAAAGTCTCTATGACCTGAAGGTCATAGCTGAGACCAAGAGACCGCTATGTTAGGGACTGTATGAAAACATGCTAAGGCACAAATGCAAGTACCTAAAAAACAGATGGGAAAGGATTATGAGAAAATTATGACTCTTATTTTCCCGATGAAGAGTAGAGGAAAAGGAGATCTATTTTGTTCTCACCTTTTTTTCTTTAAGCAACAGCGTAACCTCTCTGCTTCCAACAAGACATAAAGCAACCTTTGATGGTCTGTCCAAGGACACCCCAGAAATCTGTGGCAAAGCTGGGAACTCTACACAGCCAGATGTCCATTCATAACACCATCCTAATTCCCACGAACTGTTAGCCAAAAGGTGATTAGAGAGAGTCTCCTCAAACATTTTTCACATTGAAGCAGTGCCCAGTGTATTCCCTCCAGATATACTGTGTCAGGGCTTCTGCTCTCCCTCCCTGCCTTGCTGGACAGGATGCCAGATATACTGGGCATATGGTGGCAGTGGGGAAGGTAGTCGTTCGTACAACTTAGCTTTAGTTTGAAATTAAAAAAAGGCTGCTGGATCTGTGGGAACAGGGTATCTAGCAGTGATTGTGGCCATTATTTTTCTCTTTTATAGTGCTACCTTTTAAACTATGCTTGAGATCTTTGTTGTTGTCTAGTACCCTGTGGCACTGGCCTGGAGTGATGAGACTTCGGCGAGATACAGCACATAAAAGCATACACTGTAAGCGTGACTAATTGCAATGACAAGGTTGGGTTGGAGGTAACTTGTGAATGATCTAGTGAATTGAAAACGCCTGCGTGCTCTGCTTAGTAGCAGTGAAAAGAGAATATGGGCAGTGCCAGTTGCGTGCTACAGGCAGGAGCCTTGCTGAGAACACAGGAGAAACACACCATACCTTATTAACACGCCCAGCTTCTCAACAAGCTCTTTAGAAAACAAATATATAGCATCAGCAATCAACCATATTATTATTAATAATGCAGTTAAAATGTGTGGAGGAGGTGAATTTGGTATGAATCCAGCATTTGAATTATGTAGTATTAAAAACAAAATCTCTGCTTAGGTACCCAGAGAACACAGACGTTGCTATAAAAACCCAATATGCAGCATACAAAGGCACGCAACTAACTAAAACCCAGCTCAAGTCATGAATAAAAACAATGCAATAATTCTTTGCACTCTAGAGCATATTTCAAAAATCATTCTGCATGCATTCCCTGGTAAATACAACATCCTTGCAAGACAGATGAGGAACAGCATCCTGGTTTTGAGGATGGGAAACAGAGTCAAAAATAATCCCACACCCCAACATCAGTGGAAGAGTATTGATCAGAGCACGCTATGATCATGACATATTACCCTTACACGGCATTTTAGGGTAGCCTTTGAGATAGGTATCTCTTCCATTCCTCCCCGAAGAGGAACGCCAAAGTCCCTTTCCTTTCCCTGGGCCTTCAAAATGGTGATGCTGAGCTATCATAGACCCTCTCTTCCTTATTTTTATTTAATTTTGTCACCTCCCCTTATGTGTGTCCCTTTCTTTATCTGCATAAACCTACAAGAGTAAAACTGTGTAGTATCTGTGACTAAACACACCTCAGTTCAAATCAAAACTTAAATTTATCATCATAGAGCTCATGGTGACACTGTATGATAGACACTGACAAATTCACCGGAAAAGCACACAATTTTTGTTGTTACAGTTAATTCCCTGAAAATACAGTCAGAAATACAGGTTTAAACCAAAATGCAGTCATGATGCTTCAGTGTTTGCCCCCCCAAATGTAAAAAACTATAGCATTGTATAAAACAGAGCTTACATGTTATTACTGTTATAACTTACATAGATCTTCTTTATGGTGTGGCATGTTCAGGACCTGATTTTTAACTTATTGCACCGCTGTAATACTCGAGATATTTTTCAATAAAAATCAAAGTATAAAAATGAGAAATCCACTTCCAGCCTAGAGTATCAACTGGGACATTCATTATACCAAAAAACCCTCAAAACCCCTACCCCACAACACTTCTTTTCTCTTGATAAGCCTTTCCTGGAGCACAAATAAAGTATTGCAACTCCAGGGAAGGTCTGGTATTTAACAACAATCTAATATCGTGTGTGTGCGTGTGTTATACTTTCCCAAAATTGTTTAACACCTTCACATTCCCTCCACCCAACAACCGATAGGCCAATATCCTCCTTAAAACTTAAATACTATAGCTTTTCCTCTATTTAACCACTACTGTGGGATTTAAATTACTTCCAGACATAATATTAAAATTAACTCACTTTAGATTGAGGCCTCTACATACTTTACCCCTAATCTTTTTCCATTCTGCTGCTGATAACCTCACCCCAATATAAGATGTACCTTTGCCTGTGAGAATCAGTGTTTCATTAACTCTGTTCAGGTTTTTATATTGAATCTATGAGATACAAGTTTACCTGTTTTCAACATTAAAGCTGTTGTTTAAAAACTGTTTTAAAGAATATTAATCCAAAGCATGTAATCTGTAAGTGATAGCCAAATAATGGCTTAATTATTCCATAGAGCGCTTGCCCTTAAGAAACACTATCTATTAATAGGTACCAAACAATTACTGCTTTTTTTTTCCTTGACCTAAATAAACTGAAATTATATATTCCATTATAAACTAGAGAATAATAACCACTGCTAAATAGTGATTTAAACAACAACAACAAAGAAACGCCAAAGAAACACCCAAAAAACCTTGGGGCTCTTTATTCTGTCAAGGCTCTTTAAGACAAGTAGCTTTTTTCCCCTCTCATGGGAGCACAGGGCCCTCATCTTTACATATATACATCGTTTTTCTGGTCACAAAAGATACAGGTCTGTATCATACAGCTGTGAATCAAGATTTCAACTAAGCATTTGCCTTCCACATAGATTGGTTAAAGGAGGAAAGAGCATCATGGACACTAAATGAAGACAGTGTAATGAACTCAAATCCACTGTCACAAGTGGAAGATACTCCAAATGCTACAACAGGTTTAGTTTAGTTTTCCACACTAGATTTGAAAAGCAGGCAGTGGCAAGTGCAAGTAGAGTCAAAAAATACCTATCTTCACTGAATAATAAGATCTGCACCAACTGGATATCATACTCTTCTGTACAGGAGGGGATGCACCTTTGAGAGCCTCTTGAACACCATGCATCGTGCTGTTTTACCATGCTCAACGTGCATAGTGCACTTGACCAGGTCACCAGCTGAAAGAGAGACCTACATTTCTGAACAAGGACGCTGCATCTCACTAGTTCTTTCCAAAGTAAAATCATTTTTGGTAAATGAATGGAACTGCACAGAAGGAGAAAAAAAAACAAACACACACAAACAACCAAAACAAACAAAAACCCCAACAAACGCAAACAAACCTTGTGAAAACTTTTCCAGCAGAAACCACCTACAACCCTCAAGGTCAGAAGACACAACACCAAGGACACGATATCAATTCCTTCTGATTATCTGGGGAATAGTTACCCAGCTGGGATAAATAGAAAGTCCATTTTTGAGGAAAGGCCAGAAACAAAGAGATAGAAACTTTTTATTTCAATACTCTTAGAGCTGACCAAAACTCTTATATATGACAGAGATCTAAACACATATAACTTTTGTTCTTTCTTTTATCAACATATTTCAAGTTGATCTGGATAAGCCACTGAATTACTGAGTATTTGTCAAATCTAAACCTTTATACATTTCTAGACTGATCTGTTGGGGTTTTTTTATTTTTAAATTCAACATGCCCATTGGGGGGGGGCAAAGACTTTCTCCTCTATTCAACAATTCTGACTTACAAATTGCTTTAAAACCAACAGTAATTTTTTTCCACCTTTTTGTTATTATAAGCCAAGTTCTCTCATCCCTGTTGATTAATGATGCTAACCAATGGCCACTGACATCTGATTACCATCAAGAGTGTGTTTTCTCTATTAAAAAAAATTGGCTGATACTTTAACAGAAACATTATTCAGAAGTTATACTCCCATATCTTAAAATTTGAAGTATTCTGTCAGGCAGAAAGGGAGAGAAAAACATGTTTCCCCCCCTTTTGCTTTTCATATAGCTGATGAAAAGAAAAATGTTTCCAGTTTTGCTGTGCATTTTGCTGTAAATTTGTCACACATCTCTAATCATTTCTACTAAATGTGGTTACTAACTTCAGTGACAGTTTTCTTGGGAGGAAATCACAAGCCTTAAAAAAAAAAGTGTGCACATTTTATTAGTTTCTTTTTGAACATTGTTATCATTGCTGCAAATA
Source organism: Ciconia boyciana (assembly GCF_034638445.1). NCBI lineage: Eukaryota > Metazoa > Chordata > Aves > Ciconiiformes > Ciconiidae > Ciconia > Ciconia boyciana. Next base: position 4,122,743 of record NC_132943.1, on the reverse strand, counting down.
TGTCTCCATCGGAGAAGTGGAACACTAAAGAAACCATCGCAAGGAGGAGGATGTGAGGCATCTTATCACAGCAATGAGTGGGAGTGCATTTCCTTGTAGTTGCTGTAATAGTAGTGGTAATTCTTAACTAAAAGGCCATAATGATAACATCTAGAAAATGGCACAGTGCTCTCTGTAATGTAACATGAATATTGCCGAGCAGGATGATAACCAGCTGCAAACAAAACAAATTAATTCATAAAAATTATATAGCCTCACTTTGCATTGCTTTAAAGATAAATAGGTGAAGGGTGAGGGAAGCTTCAAAACAGGATTTTTAAGCTGGTTTTTATTTTTTCTAAAGCATCTGAAGGAGGAAAAGCTTTGCAAGGGGGAAGCTCCAAAATTGCCATTTCAAGTGTTTTGTTTTGTTTTCAAAACATATTTGACTTAGGACAAAAGGGGGACAAGGAAAGTCTAAGTAGCAGTTTCAAGTAAAAAGGGACGACCGGGAGGGCAGAATTTTGGTTGAAGATTTCTGTTACATCCTGTACGTCCAGTCTCCAGGCAGAACTGGGGCAAACGAGCCAAAATGCTGAACTCTATCAATGCCATTCTGGCTTTTGAATGAATGTGACAGTGAGAGACTGTGGGAAGCAACTTAACACAAATGGAAAATTTGCAAGTGAAGAACTATAATAATTGCCTCCCATAACAGTCAGATCAGGTTTTGAGGGGTTTTTTTGTTTGCTTTTTTGTTGTGGGGTGGTTTGTTTTTTTTTTCTTCCCCCCCTCTTGCTGAGTACAGTTTAGCTGGCACATTTTGTTCAGGATACTTATGAGAATGACTAACAATTTGCTGCTACTGATAAATAGGTTAGGTCACTCAGACTACAGCATGGACAAACAGCAGCAAGAGCCTCAGTGAACTGCACTGACTGTCATATACCTAGAAAAGAACTCAGGCAGGTATGGAAAATGTATCTTTTAATTATTTCCACATCCACAGCTGCTGCAAATCAGAAGTTTTCTGTTGAATTTAGTATAGTGTAGCAATTGCCCAGCTGGGAATAGCAGCTCTTTCCCTCCCCAGGCATGTGCCTCTGTGCAACAAAACAGCTCTACCACAGGCCTTCAGCATCCTTGTGTCAAGGGCAAAAGACATAGGGTTCAACTGCCCCAGCAGAATACCATGGTCAACTAGATGGTCAAGTAGGTCAACTAGATGCAAATTTACCACAGGTTACCTATTTATCCTGGAGTAGCAGCCCAGGTGCATCTCTTACCATAGTCCATACCAGCTGACCCCACTTTCAGGGAACTACTATAGAAAAAGCTAAGACTTTGCAAGTTCACATGCTGGCCTACCTTATTGCAAGAAATTTACATTGCCAAAACCTTTACAATTTCCAGTAGCACAGCCCCATGCCCCCTTCCCCAGCCAAAGCTCAACAACAGAAATACTTAGCGTAACGCACACACGGTTTAAAGTACTCAGACTTATTCCCTTGACTGCAACCAGCACTTGGACCAGTTGATCTCTTCTGAAATAGTCCTTTTAACCTGGCAGTGGTACTGCACCGTTAGCTTCCACCACAAGTAGACACCACATCATGTTCAAGAAAACAGTAACTCCCTGACCCAAAAGTCATCTCTCCTGTTGTCAAGCTGTACATCTTCCTACAGTGCTGCAGCTTCCCCGCCTCTCTCAGCACAGCTCTTGTTCTGTTTACAGTTAACCAAACGACATCTAGACACGGCATATATTTCACTGCTACGCTACTTCTGTTTGGCAAAACTAAGGAGAAATTAGGATTTTGCAACTTTTCCAGTAGCTACTTCAATTTAATGCCTTTTTCCATTAAACAATTAGTAGGCACTAGGGCTAATATAGTCAAACAAATTCCAGAGCCATTAGAAACTGCACAAATTCATGCCAATATTTGATTCATTGTTACATATCACTTGTGTCCTATTTAGCAAAACCTAATTAGATGTACATTAACATACCCATCTACACTGAAGCAGTCTACTGCAGGAAAATGAGAAGAGTGGTCTAGAAAGGAAGGCTTTTATTTCTTTTTCTGTGGGGCAAGAAACTCAAGCCTGATTTTGCTACAGAGACCCCTTTTCCTGGATCTTCAGCTTCATACCCGAAGCTCTCTGTATTTCATTTGTACCTTTGGCTGTATGGTTTCATTAAGAGTTGCAGGAATAACTGCCATATCTCAGTTTGCATTGGATTCAGTCAAAATATCTTTGATATTTCAGTTTCTTAGTTGACAAACTTAAGCTCACAATTAATATATGAACCTTTATAAGGACACGTCATGGAGAAAACCCTGGAAAGCACTTAGGAACAGTCACCCAACTGTACCAGGGCAGGGAAGATCCAGGGGCTGGTGGTCATATTACAGAGAAGGACACAGGAGGAGCCAGAGACTAAACCTGGTGATGGAAAGAAAACTTCCTAAAGTCTTCTTCAGCACCACAAAGAATATGCTACAACTCTGAGAGCTGCTTACTTGACCAAAACCAAGCCTAGAAGCAAGAAGCAGCCCCCAAGGACACAGCAAGAAATCATTTCTGCCTTCTATAGTATTATGAGTTTTCTCCACTTAGGACTATCTCCCACTTCATTCCAATAAAACCTGGCTTTGCCAAATTTAAAGCCTTTCGGTCCCCATCAACCACACCAAAGAAGATACCTGGGCAAACTCACCATAAAACTCTGGCTCAGGGCCACACCCCAGCCTCACACCTCTCTTTATTATCAGTGCTGCAAAGATTTAATCCAAATCTTCCAGAACAGGGCCAAACAACACACTGGACTCAGCATGATGCACCAAAACCATCAGACAGCCAAAAGCTGCATCGTGCTTACCTTGATAGGCCACAGAGCTGCAAGTGACACTAGAAGCAGGTGGTGGTGGTGGTGGCTGTCCAGGACCCTCTCACTCAGGCATTGTGGAGGGACACGTCGACACACAGCAGAGCTTCACAGCCACCCAGGAGCAAGGCATTCAACACTGCCTCCTTCCACGGTGCCCAGGCTGGTTGCAGTGTGGGAGGGGACTGGTTGCCCAGCAGTGGCCCCAGCACCAGCCCCAAGTGCTGCTCATCACCCATCACCCCATCAGGTGAGCAGCGTCACCCCACACCGACCACCAGCCTGAGCCAGCCCACGGGCTTTCATCTCTGATGTACTTAATTTCGAGCTCCAGACTATACTAACCACTTTTTCAATTCCATTAGCAGTCAGGTCTGCAGCCAGCAAATGTCCTTCAGGTGTCTATAGAGCTTGAGAGGGCTGCAATTATCTTAGCTGTAACAACAAAACAAAGTATTTTCATATTCTGCTGTTTTTTCATTGTTTTCCACTAACAATGACCTACCTAAAAGCAAGACTAATCCTTTTTAGATCAAACAAACAAGGCCGAAAGCTTTTCCTATGCATCACTAAGCTGTTTCCTAGTTGTCTAAAGAAGAGTGTATAAAATACAACTGTTGAAGTGACCCCTCTCCTTGCATAACACTAGAAAGATGTTTTTGCCACGCACATCCAGCTCGGGGGCCCACATTGCAAAACGGAGGTGAGGACATGGCGATGAGTTTGAGGTGGGACCACAAAAACGACCCATAGCTGAATGTTCAGGAGCTCCGCCTCTTCATTAACCCCAGAGAGGGCTGGGAGGTGATGCGAGTACTGTGTATGTATACCTTAAACATATGTCCGATAGTGTGGAGGGGTACAGCCTCCCCAGCAAAGGCAGTGGCTGGAAGTGATGCAAGGAAGCTTGAACTGAGACACCGTTTTCTCTGGACACCTCTCCTGGGAATGCCCTCGGCTGCTAGCTCAGGTAACAAGGGAAAGGAGAAGTTTCCCCCGCGGGAAGGGACACTCTCCTCATTAGCTGGGGAGCACACAGACGGCGGTCTCACTTACTGCTCCTGGGTGCAGACCTTTTTTAGCTGTTCCTACCCAGTCTGTCTCCTGGGTTATATACATTTTCCTCCTTTAGTTCCGTTAGGTTCTTTGTGATGAAGAATTTTTTGCAAAATACAACAGTAGCATCAAAACGCCTTTTCTAAATATCACACTTTATAATACCTCTAGGGGTTAAAAATGTATTTTATTTTCCTTTGCCACCTACCTCAAGCGCTGAGTCACAACCGAAATGATTTCTTTGTGGAAACCCTTTCTTAAAGGGACCGCTAAATACGTACAAGTACATAGTGACCTGCCAGAGCCCTTCTGGGGCATCCAGTAGCAGAAAAGTGTTTGATATCAGTCATCTCCTGCACGTTTCTTCCCTTATAGGCAATGGAAATTGTTTCCTTTATACATACTCTGTTAGGTCCCCAAATCTGCTGCGTGTTTTCTTGCAGTGACTGATGATCTGCTTATTGGGTTTCCCCTACTCTTTCCCAGAGAAATGAGTCTGTCACGATCCACTTTTTAACTTCTACATTACAGCAAAATCTTTTTAAGGACACGTATTGTGGAAAGGCTGGGCTTTTCCAACTCCTTTTAACACTCTGTCCAGAGCACCCCTGTCTGCAGGAGAACAACTTCTACCTTTTTGTCAAGTTCTTCATGCCCTTGCCCTTTCACAGCATATGCAGTGGATGAATCCTGGTATTTTATGGCAAATAAGACTCCTTAAGAAGTGATTTCACCTATTCACAAATTCCTTTAATGGAGATAATTTCAGGAATATCAGCCCTGTATTTTACTTAAGTCCTTATTTTATTATTTATAGCTTTCTAAAAAAATTTTTTAAAAAAACATTTATAATACCAAAACCTCTTCTAACAGAGAGTTGTTTACTCAGGTCAAGCTTAAGAAAGTGTTCTCCTCTCAGATTGACAGAATTGGTCACCTGCTTTTCTAACAAGACTCCCACAACAAACTCCTTTGAATTAATAATACTGATTTTCATTGGTATCTCCATATAGTCTGCCTATACCCCTTACTGTATCACCCGTTGCATTTCTGGCATCCTCATCATACACCAAGGATTACCCCTGTTTGACCAGCTATCATAGTACGTACAAGCTCCAGAGCTTTGTCTGTCTTGCCTCCTCCTTTGAGTTTTGAGAGCTCTCTGCTCCAAGAGTAGTCTGCATATCCCCCCCAGGATATGTGTGATTTCCCTTCCTTAGGAAATGTTAACCTTTTCAAAAGTTAATTCCAAATGTTCTGTTTGCTTTTTTGTGTGATTTCGGATGGTGTCAGTCTGGTACTTTTATGAGTCAGATCCCCATAATTGCAAAATGCAATTAGCACAGTTCAGAGCATCCATAGTTTCATTTTATTTTTGTGCCTCAGATTAAAGACATATTTCTCATATACTCTATTTTTACGTGGCATGTTATATTCAAATCTCTGCAGCATAGTTTTATGGTTATCGTCCTACAAACCAACTGAAAACAGTCAAAAAAGTACAGTGTTTCAGAACTTATCTTCATAAATAAAGTGCTTTGGTTCACTTTCTTTTTCCCTACGCTCATTTCCTAACATACCGTGTTCAGTAACCACTCTGAATCACCTGCCTTGAAAAAGATTTGCTGTTTGGCGATGCATCTCCATCTGCCTTTACCCACCAGAACCTGTTTTCCTTTTGCTCATCCCTCCCAAAGCTTCCTACTCTAAGAAGCAAAAGCACTTACAATACAATTGCTAATATTACAAAGGCAACCCAGAATAAGCTTAATTTTTCCCTGTATAAAAAGGTCCCGATTCCCTTTTAGAAGCTGATATGAAACTGATATGAGAAATCAGCGAATGGGTTTTAAGCTCTGTCTTCCAGCTTTACTGACTCATGAATGCCACTTGGATGAGTCCTACAGAAAAAAAACAACCCGGGTTGCAGAAACAAACTTCAGGCGTAAGCCATCGGACTGATGGTGGGGCTGGCCAAGTCCCGCCTGATCCCAGCCTCGTCATGGACCACACCACCACCAAGTGCCTGGATCACCTCCTTCCTCCCGGAATGTGACTGTAGCCGGAGTTACTCGATTCTGAGGTTTTGCCTCTATTCAGGCTTAGTGCAATTCAGTTGATAAACCAGCCTTGAAAATCCCCAGGACTACTTTCAAGATTTGGTTTCCTTCTTGAATACAGACAGTGTGTGAGCACACTCACCAAGATGTAGAAACACACTGCTAAACCAGACTTTTAACCTGCAAAGCCCAACTGTTATATCTTTTCAAACCCTTACTCAGACATTAGTTTTTATCACGTGTTTGAATGTTTAAGTGAAGGGTAGAAAGTAAGATAGAGAAGAAATGTTACTTTAAAATTACTCCTAAATGTCTCCTAGCTTGCTTTACAAATGCCCGCTTTTTTATTAATAATATTTTTTTTCTAAAAGATTTTCTAAAATTGTCTAAAAAAATAAAGTGGGAAATGAAACATATAAAAAGGTAAATAATGTACAGCTATAAAACCATGCACTTTGAAAAAGCATCCCGCTAGTCACCTATCTTATCAAAGGTACGAGTATGGCCCAAAGCAGACGGATAATAAGAGGATACCACTTAACCACTTAGCTAATCTGTCCAAATTGGAAAGAAGATATTAAGACTCAGAGGTACTATTTAAATAAAGGAATATGCACCATGTGGTTCAAAGCATTGTATAAAATGTCATGTTAGAAATGCTAATATTCTAATAAATAGATATATCCCATCTCACATTCCTTTGGATTTAAAGCTTTATAGCATTATAATATGCTAAGTTAAACATACAGGGCCACAGTCAGAGGTGACACAAACAGTTGTGCAAATTACACATTGGCAAGTGTGTGCAAGCTCTGGTAACTCACAGCGGAGAAGGGAAAGTACAGGGCCGGGAACACATTACAATAGGGAGTAGCTGGATAGAAGAAATAGGAAATAAATAAAATTATGTAAATGATCACTATGCAGATTTGCCACATCTTTTTAAAAGGCAGTGAACTGCATGATATCTATTTCTCAACACAAATAATTGTCAAGATCCTGGGCGTACTATATTCAGGGGGCTGGTGCTGGGTGAATAAACATCAGGGCTGATTATTTCGACTGAATCTAGGATGTAAGTGGTTTTTCAGGTAAACAAGACCAATGCCTGAAGCAAAGCACCATAATAATATGGCCAGAAAAATGCATAGATAGGTGTCATACAATGACATTCCATTAAAGATGGTTGAATATTTTTTCAATTACTTTTTAAAAACTGTAACTGAAAATCTTCTTTTTTATAGAAATGCATTTGTAAATTAAAAGCACACATCTTGAAGAATATTTTATTGTTTGGTCACAAACCCTTTGAGTAATGAGAAACTATTTCCTGACCAGCTCCCAACTGTGTAGTAACTTGAACAATGGTTATTCCATGAAGAAACGAAGATGATGGGAAGAAAACAAATCTTCCAAGAACTCCTGTCAATCACTTGCTGATTGTGGTGTAAAACATTGACTACTGAGGCTAGAATTCAATTCAATAAATTAAGCTGAGCAAATTATTTCCTTCTTCTTAAAGGTAAAAATTCAGAAAACGCAACACACAGATCTATATCATAGCTGTGTGCGAATACATTACAAAAGCAAAAAGCAGTCCCTCTCCTTCATGTCGAAAATTAAATGCGTGCTTTGGCAGACTCTTACCGCGAGGGCTCCTTGTCCCTCCCTGTCTTACAAGTTCCTCAAAATGCAGCACGGACTTTTTATTAAGGCCTGGAAACAGCAGAGTTTGCAGTGGATCCTGCAAGCTACTGGTAAAATAACAGTGCTCAGATTATATTTTATCTCATTAATTGTGTTGCTTTGTATCATCCACAGTTTCCTGCCAGTGCTGTAATATTATATATCTCTATATATGATATAGATATATATATCTATTATATACATATACAATATATATGTATATTATAGATAATAATATACATTATTATTACAGTTACAATACCTTACAATTATTGTATGATATATATGATATCTATAATATACATATATAATATATATGTAAAAATAATATATAAATGTATAAATAATAATGTAATAAATAATATATATGTATAATATATATACATATATATGTATATTGTAGATAATAATATACATTATTATTACAATTACAATACATACAATACATTACAATATACAGTAATATATATACTATATATGTATATAGATATACGTATAGCTATATATTATATACACATATATGCACATAAAAATATACACATCCCTAGATGTTTGCATGAGGATTTTGTTTTCTTCGCCTGAAGTAAACATCACGCGAGTACCTTAGGGTTCAGCCACGATGTTTTTCATTTACGGTGCCACTAAGTGTGTAGGTATGCCTGACCGCTAACCCGACATGTTCCTGTCGCTGGGGACAGCAGGTTCTTTCATCTTCTTAATGGACATTCCTCTATGAATGTCTGTGGCCTACCTGACTATAATCCTTTAAATTTTAATTCACTTTACATTTAGCCGAGTCATAAATACCATTTAGGTACCTATATTCTACTTTATGCAATCCCTAAGGTGGTGCTTTTATTTTAATGAAGCCATTTGCAACTTAAGAGGAAAAAATATTCCATCTTTGATTGAATATATTTGTCAGTTTTATTCCCGACTGGCACTTTTATGTGAAAACTTGAATAAAACTAGGGGATTGCTGCTTACCAACTGGGATAAAAGTTTCAGTGTGTTTTTGCCTTCAAAATTAACTGAATAAATGGTCTTTGAAATTCATTTTGAAAACATCAAAGTTAACCTCAACCATAATCAAAAATAAAATCCAGAATTAAATTACATTACAAATTAAAAATTTCCTTGGTTATTCGGTATTTTAGAAGAAATTATACAACAGCAGATAACAGACCTTTCTATTAAAAATGTTATTTTTAGTATCATAGAAAAGCAGTGACTTACTGCACTTCTACAATTATATGAGAAGCCAAATACTGTAAGTATTTTAACATTATTTGTTTTCTCCGTTTTTCTATTGTACAGTAGTTTGTATCTAGTAAGTACATGTCATTTCAGTGGATGGGAACGTGTGTTTAAGCGATGCTGGTTTTGCTTAACGTGCTGATACGAAAAGTAAGAGGAGAACTAAGGCAATTTCACATAACACACAGCAAAGTTCCTAACTTGAATCCGCATAATACCCTCTTCCTGGATAATTTGCTTTTCCTATTTCTACAGCTCTGGATAATTTGCTTCTCCTATTTCTACAGCTCTGGTGCAATGGGAGTTCCAATAGGAAAGAGCTTTTCCCTTGTGCATGACAGGCAGAGGTTGCCTTGCACTGAGGTTCTCCCTGGGTCAGAGTAAATAGGATTTTATCGTACCATCACTGTCATAGACCAAAATGAGAATTTTTTTTATTAGGGGAAACTGTAACACTTCATCATTTCCACTCATATTTACAATCACCCAGATTATCATTAAAAACTATTCCAGACAGAAATTATCACAGCATAATATTCAGGCCAGTTCTGCCTGATGCTCCTGCAATAGAGGTAACTCTGTTCACAACACCTTGTGCTTCAGGTGCCTCCTGATTCCAGCTCCAGTCACCAGGACTCAACAGCCGTGTGGTTTTTATACTGGTGTACGGCGGTCAGGGGCACTCAAGGGTATCTGAGTCTGTGAAGCACTGCTGGAATTAGGGCAAACACAAATTAATACTGAAACAACCAGAATAAGAAATTCTGGTTTTCAGTTTCCTTAAAAACATAAATTGTCTGCTTACACATCCCTCAACAGAAAGTGCAGCAACAGAATATGATTTCCCAAAAAGCTGTTGAAAATTGGGCTGTCAGAAACATTTTTAAAGACAATTCTAGCTTTAGTTTTATCCTCATAAAATTTCACTGAGGCAGGTAAATGGCATTATTGCCATTTCATACATAGTAAATTACATCATAGGTCCCAGAAGGCAGCGAGCTGCCTAGCTTCTGCTGAAATCAGTCTGAGTTAAGCATCTGGAAACACTACAAATACTTAATATTGTGTACAAACCAGGTCACAGCTCTCCGGTAGTAGGGGAATTTTGCCTATCTCAAGGTGAACACCACCTCAGCGAGGAAGAGGTGCTCCAGAATTAGAGTTATTAACCCAGAAAGAATTATTGTTGGAATTATTAACATTAGCAATTGTCTAATACTTACCAAAAAACCTGTTATTAGAGAGCTAAGAAACTTTTAAAACTATTTTAAGTCTGTTTTATAATGGTTATTGCAAAGTAAAGATAGGTTTCCTTGAATACTTAATAATTTTGAAGAACTGGCTACTTTTTTTCATTTGACTGTACACAGATGATTTACATACATAACGTTGCAAAACAGTTTCAGGTCAGGTCTTTGTGTGCTAACCTAGCCACTTATTGGCACTTACGGGTTTGTGTGCAAGCATGTGTACCAGCTGAATGTACGTTGCAGTTATTTTAAGAGGTACTGCAAAAATAGTTGTGTGGATATTTAAAAATGCACATTTGAAAATCCATCCAGCCTGGTCCAGCCTTCTGTTTCATCCTGACCCAGGCCACTGGCCTTTCCTGCTCTTTGGGGAAGAGGTAATGCTGTGAAAACTGAACACCTCCTGCTTAGCCAAAAGACTAAGAATGAGAAGCAATTTATATCAATTTCCATGGCGGTACAAAATCTGAGCTCTGTCCCTCAAGATTTGTGAGGCTGGAATACCCTTTGTTGGCCAACATGACCACAGCAGCACCCAAGCATTATTATCTTGTTTCCATTAGACATGGAAGTAGAAAGGAACCTTAACGTTGTTAATTACCTGGTTCAGGAAACACCTATGAAAGTCATTGGCTTCAGCAGTAGAAAACTGATTCCACACAGCCTACTACATTTGGTTTGATCCACAGCTCCTGAAGTCAGTGGGAAAAAATGCAATTAATGTCCAACTAATTGATGGATTGGGTCAGTACTCCAGCTTTCTGCATATTCAGATGTCTATTTTTTCAACTCAGCCAAAAAATGTTTAAAGGTTTGTTTTTAATTAATTGAATGCTAATGAACAGTGCCAAATTCACAAGAAGGAAACCCTCTTTCCATCTCAGTTTCCTGAATCCTATAGCATCCCAATAAAGCTCACCTCCAAGGAGGAGTGAGTGTGGCACAGCTCTGCACCCAGGGCAGCATGGGCACCGAGGTTTCTGGTCAGACCGTGGGAGCTGCTGTCTATTCCAACATTTTAAGCAAATACAAAAGTCTCTAGCAAAGGGATTTAGGTCAGTATTTACATATTTGTCCAGTGACGTTACGGGCGCTGTCAGCTAATACAACAAATGCATTTGTTGTTTTGATTGTTTATATTTCGGTTGCTTAGGGTTTTAGTTCTGTTTAGATTGTTGATATCTAGCAATACATATACTTGGAATAAGGGCAAAGTCAAGGTCAGTGCACTGGCAGATTCATTTCAGACCTTGCAGTCTGGATGAGGAGTTGCTGGATACTCTTGGGGCCCTTCCTATACCGACGGATGTGCTCAGGGATGGTTGCTCTCGTTACTAGTGGGTCGAAGTTCTCATCAAGCAAATATTGCCGGATGGTAAGACCAGACAGCAGGTTTTGTCTGATATGGATCTTGATTTAATGAGATGAAGGGAAGTCTGCAATATAACTAATGCAAGAATACTAGGCAGCTCTAAGAAAACAGTGAAGTGTTCCTGCATATTCTTGTGAGTCAAAACAACAAAAAAAGTATTTATAAGAGTAATTATTAATGTACGTCACTGATTTTTTTTTATGTTACATGTTTTCCTCTGCTACAAACTAGAGTTATAGATCTGGCTGATTTCCTATAAAACAAGGATATCTAGCTCACCGGCAAATCTCAAGACTTTATAGAGGAGAAAAGCGTAGCTAATTATCCCTACCTTATGGGTAAAATGAGATACAGCTGGGGTGACCTGACTTGCTTGAAATCATTCCACCTGGGAGAGGTTTAGGTATAGCTGCTCACCTCTGTACCAAGCCAACACTTTAGGCAGTAAGTAGTACTGTCCACATCTCTCATTTAACCAGTTATCAGGTTTATGCATTGTCTTATCATAAAGGTGTTTATAAGAGTAGATGGTACAGTATATAGGACTCTGGTCTAGCCAGAACTTTGAGTATCACTTTATCTTGGCTGCACCACTCATTCATTCTTAGATCAGATTTGAGGTAACAGCAGATCATACACATCTGTGCCAGGTACTGAAATCACCCATTATTTAAAAAGAAATAAAATTAAAATTTATAGGTACAGTTGAAAATTCAAGAAATATGGTGTTCACCCATTGAATAGACATGCAGGTTTTGATAAATACTTCCTAAGCCATCTTTTCCATATACTCCCCCTGCAAGCATCCTAACTGAGAAAACAGCATCTCAAAAACATCATAGCATAAGGGTCACTCAGGGCCATATCTCATCGCTGTGACGCCATGCAATTTCCTATTGGCAATCAGAACTGAGTACAGACAGTAGGTTTTCACACTTTATGGCTTACTAAATGTTCAGATAAGTAACCATGGACCAGGGCTGGTTTTGTCAAGGATAAACATACCTGTTTTGAAACCTGATCAAGCAAAGGGTGCAACCACCAAGAACTGGAGCTACTCTTAGATCCATGGCTATTACAGTCAACTCTTAATTTATGGGAATTTATAACATGGTTTTCTCAAACTTTCTTTTTTTGATTCCAATTTATCCATTTTATTTTCTTGATTTGTAATCACCTTCATTTTTTTTTACTGCTGCTACACATAAGGATGAAAATTTAAGAGCTTTTTCATACTGACTCTGAAAGCACTTTTGTGGTCAGTATGGCAGCAACTTTCTACTTATTGAACCATTTCTCTTTCTGTACTACAGCATATATCATTATTCTACCTTGTGTGCATTCTGTTGCACAGTCTTAGTTTTGACTGTACTTTAACCTCTTCTGAGCTTGGACTTTTTTTTCTTCTATCTGCAACCTGTTTTTACATAAGATCTTAGTCCAAGTGGTCAGTCTTCCACTTGTGCCCCTGCAGTCCATGTTTATAGCTTCAGAGTTTAAGGACAGAAGTAAACTTCATATATTTTCTAATCTCCTAGAGATCACAGACCATCACATTACATACCCTCCAAATGCCCATGTATTGCAGCCAAGAATTTAGGTTAGAAGGAAACATTTTAGGCCCCAAAGAAACTAAACCACTGTATGACAAACGAGTTGTCAATAGTCATTAGGAAAACCCATATGATGGCCTACAAGAGAAGATACTTGTACTATGAAGTGCTGAGACTCCACATCTTCAAGAGGAGGCATGAAGGATGGTTCCATAGAAAAGAACGTAAGAGGAAAGGTACATTTTTGCCTGTTTACTTTTTAAAACGGTATTTTCATCCTCCAAATTAGCATTGTCTCCCCCCCAACATGCACATAAGTACCACCATGTTTATTCTACGTAATGATAGTGCAACACTTCCCAAAGCAAGGTTCACCACAAGTAGTATCAAAATCTTGTGTATTTGGCAATTTCAGTGTTAGAATGAGTATTTCCTGAAGGGTGACTGAATGAGGCTGGGTTATGTATGACACTTCATAACAAAGTGAGACACACACACAAAGCTAAAGTCATCCCTGGTTTACTTTATCTGTCCTATACAAAATTAACAATGAGTCTGAGTGCACTGTAGTATACGTGTCACATCACATGCAACATTCTTTTGAAAGTAAGCAAATATAGTAGAAATCCATGCTCAGAAATTCAGTCATTTCAAATTTTAACAAATATCTTTCCTAATTTCTGCCTATACCAGACTTCCTCTGACATAAGACCCTGTGTTTTAGAAAATGTTGAAAAAATGAAGAAATAATAACTTAATGTGGAACCAATAAGAACTTAATGTGTGAACCCTTTGCCTAAAAGGTGACAAATCTCTTATTTGGAGATATTGTATTACAGAGCTGGCATTAACATGTTGTGGCATTCCTGTTGGCATTCACTTCATCTGGTTTATTTACACTCATTTCCTTACACCACCCCTCCTGCTGGCCCTTTCCTCCGCGTGTCAGTCCCACAGAAGGCAGCCTGCAGACGTCCACACTAGTTTGACGTTGGCTATTGAGGACCTCAAGGCAACCTAGGCACAGTGCAGGCAAATTTATAGACCTAGAGCTGAAACACAGGGCTGAGACACAAGAGCTACCGCAGATTGAAAAATCACTAAGTATCTGCTGAAGTGCTCTGCCCAATTTGCATGTTCTTGGGCCATCTCAAAAGAGGATAAAACAAGTTAGATTAGACTTCTTTCTTTCAAGTTGAAGATAATGTATTTTTGCTTCCAGTTGCCACAGGCTATGAGGGTGCACCGAATTGGTTTCTGGGGCTCAGCTGATGTCTGTTAATTTGTCAAGCCACAGTAAATCACATCGCCAAATCCCTAGCAATAGTCACTGCCATTATGCTAAATGCTTTATGCTAGCAATCAAAGTACAGTTATAGATATTAATGTACCGTCTTAGAAGCCATGTTCTGCTAATACAGAAACACCGGAAAATGTGTCAGTGAACCTGTTTTCTTTTCCTGCACCTCGGTGGTGGTGGATCCAGTCGGGGATTTGGCTACGACCCAGTGTTACATCTCACCACCGATGGCAGTGATTTCCGTAGGAAACCTAGCATCTAGGATCTTCTTGCTCAGACAAGCACACAAGACTGAGGTAGGGCACTGACTGATCGCTTACAATTACTGCTTTGAACTGAAGCCTGGAGTCCATGGGAGAACTCTGCTACACAGCATTCCCCTCTAGCCATGTCCAGATAAGTTAGAAACATTTTGTGACCTTTTCTACTTATTTTTCCTGCAGAAAAAACCCCACAAATCTTTATTTTTTTTCCTCTCTGATTTAACAAGCATACTTGAAGTTCACTATTAGATAAGGTTTCCTTTTTAAATTTTACTCTACATTTCACTGTATATCACTACTTACATATTAAACCAAATACTAAAGCTGCTGTTCATCATTCAGGCTAGTAAAAGTATTCCATCCCTATAAATTGTTTGTTTGGGTGTTTTTTTGTTTTTTGTCAAAGCATGTACCATGCTTTATAGCTCTGGGCTTCACCTCATTATTTCAAAATACACTCCTTAATTAACTGAGATAACGCAAATAATTTTCTTATTGATATAATACCTTGTGTGTAGCCACAAGAGGAAGGCAGGTCAGAATCTCTCCTACAAGCTGTAGCGGTGTTGGTGCCAAAAGCAGCATCATGGGTACTTGGAATAATATTACTGTGCACTAACATTGTAGCCCATGCCCATCAGTTTCTTTAAAAGAGCATAAATTTATTCAGCTCTCAATTTATTCTACTCCCAGTCCCCTCAAATGGGTTGTGAGGAAGGTAAAGGCTTCTAGGTGTGGGATACTGGGGTGGATTCTCCAAACCAGCCTAGACAGGTCCTGGTTTAAGTTTTGGTCCACGAGCTTTTGAGAGGGCGGTGAGTACCGCTGAGCCCTCCTGGAACTGTCGTGAAGCCGGGCAGGTCTAGTGCAGCTGTAAGAACAATTTACAGAGCGAGCGTCCCATGGTTATTTTCTTGACACACTGCATAATACCAAGATACCGAACCCTAGATAGGTCTATAACAAAAGCAATATTTACTTCAAGCTGTTTCAGTTAATACCTGTGAAAGGATTAGCACTGTAGACAAGCCATTAGTGGCAGCAATGATTATCTACTATATGTCATGAGGTGTGACAAAAAACTAAAGTGCAAAATTAAGCTCTTTACTAGCTTAAGGAGATTTCTGGTTTAGGTGCCTATGCAAGGGTAGGGGATAGACTGTTTCACCTTATAAAACAAACATTAAGGATCAGTAAGACATGGTGCAAGATACTTACAGGGCCTGGGTGGCCAGACGAGATATGAAATAAAACCTACTTTATAACAGACTTACAGTAAACAAATAGCATTAATTATTTGGACATGATTAAAAGATTGTAAATTAGATATCCCTGAATGCTATTAAAAATCAAAGTCACTGGATCTTTTGGCAAACGTACTAATAGGTTGCACAGTACTTTCGATGTAAAATCAGCCTCTCCGGTGGACGGTAATCATGTCAACACTTATTTTATTTCTATCTTGCAGATTCAGACTATAACACACAGCAGATAAACTGGCTCATATTTGCTTTTTGAAAGATGACAGGGTAGAAAGCAAGTACCCCCCCCCCCCCCCCGCCATGTCCTCATCCACAGCACCCAGCCATGTGCTCTTAGCCTGGAGTAGGTTTGGGTCTATCTTCCCTTGACATTCACTTTGAAAGGGATAGTATTAGTCAACTCTGATAAATTCTGGACCAAATGTGATTCTCAGTAACCTGATTGCTATGCTGGGCTCCAGATGGGAAACAAACACGACAAAGATTACTCCTAGTCTATCTTCCCAATGGCACTGGAGGCTTTTCTGCTCTGAATCTGCTATACTGGGCCTCCTTTGCTGTAGGATATCGCCTGCCAAGATACGCACTTTTAGGAGGAAAATATACTCCAGAGTTAAAGCTGTGTGGTTCAGAAGCAATCCTCCATCTAAGCTAGCAGAGGAAGACAAGCTTTAATTCATCCATTGATGACATGATTGAGTTCTACACCACTATGTTGCCATTGAAGGGGCAATAACAGCCCCTTATATCGAAATAAATCTATCTAAATAAAATATAAATAAATAAATAATCTAAATCTAGCTAAATAAAAATTTAGATAAGTGCTATAATGGGTTACAAAACTATATTTCTACATAGGTGGTCAAGTCTTTGTGGATTCCCCTGGGGAATGCCCATAAATCCATGATACATTTGTCACAGATATTAACATGACGTAGAGTTTGAAATTTGTGAGTTGGTGCAACGGCACTGTTGTTGTGTGCTCTTGCAGTGTTTGGATTAAATCAGCCACAACGTCAAGGCTTGAATCTCTGTTTCTGACAGTGGAGATTTCACTTGGATAAAAGCATGAATTGAGTTCTTATGCATATAAATTATTTACAGCTCCAAAATACATCAGCATGTCACTGGTAATATGGCAAGTATAAACTTGGTTATTCAAATGGTGGCTGGCTTGCTTTGGAAATAAATATACAAGACAAAATTGTCTTTTTCTCCAGCTAATCCAATAAGTTTGCATCTTGAGGTTTGAACAGAACACTTAAAATGCATACAATTACCGCCACCTTCACCAGATCAATCTGTCAGTGACCATATAGCATTCATTGGTTTTAACATCTTCCCTCAGGGTATCCCTTGCACCCCTATCTTCCCCAACGTAATTGCACAAATACTGCTGATTTTTGTCTCACATCGTCCTAAAAGTTAAGTTCCTGTTTATGTGCAACCACTTCTCATGGCTTCAACTGTACCATTGCCTAAAGGGGTAACAATAGGTTAAAATTTGGTGTTCTTTAGCAATAACACTAGTACTGTAAACCTTCATTAGACCTTTAAAAAAACTGCCCCAGACTGGACAAAAATCCCTATTACATCCTCTCTGCTTTCCGGCAGTCATTAATGGGAATGAGCCGTGCCGCCTCCCAAGCTACCCAGCACTCACGTCAGCATCCCACACCGTCAGGAAAGGGCAAACCAACGCCACGCAAAAAATGAGGTTTTAAGCGCAACACGTCTTTTTCTTGTCTGTTAGAAAACTATATCCACTGTATAGTCAGGTTTTAGCCTTCAGAGTAACCATTCAAGAACGGTTTACTGATGATAAAACTGGCGTCTGTCTTGTGCTTTTCAACAGGTGAACTATCTAATAAGCAGCAGAATCCCTGTGCTAAAGAGATTACGCTCTGAAGCACTGAATGTAGTAAAATGCTGCGTTAAATTTAGCAGGTGCTCGGTGTGCATTTATTAAGCAATTATTCCCCGTGCTGGTACTTCCCTCCCCTTTACTTTCAAAACCTCGAGCTTTCTTTTGCAATGACTCTTCCTACGTCTTTGAGCTCCCTCTCCACTGAAGAAATTCACTGCTGCTCCACCAAAGACCCATATATCAGGTAATTGCAGTTAAGAGGTATTTTGAAAGCTTAAGTTGTGCTCGTCCTGGCTCTCCGCACAGGAATGAATTTTGCTCCCTGTGTATGTGCATATTGGAAGGCTCTACAATGTTTTTAACTCACAAATTGCCATTTTGTTCTGATGGGTTTTTATTGTGTGTGAAGCTAAGCTCTTGAGTCATGGCATTTTTGTGTTGATTGGAGAGGAAAAGAAGCACTTCTAAGGAATCACTATGTTTTCTAAGTAATTCTAAATAGATATTAAGAAAAATATGTTACTTAAAGTGACTGAACCTACTTCAACCCACTTCTGATGATTTTTTTTAATCATTCATGCACATTTATAAGAAAATTAGCTTAACTTTGCCTCAAATTAAAAACTGAATTTAACTTATTCCTCCAATACATATTATAAGTGTATATACTGTATAGTCGCAGTTCCATAGATGCACTGTGTAGAAAAAGCATCCTCAGACCAAGCTATCTTTCCAGAGCTAAAACATAAATATATATCATTTATTAATTCAGATATCCAATTTTTTTATTAAGCAGTATAGTGTTTATTTACTATTCATGTATACGTATATTATTGCTTTAACAATAACTCAGTATGGCTTCAGTTTTCCTTATTTTTTCCTGAGCATAGTGCCCGAGCAATTATCCCACGTGGGATTTATAAATACAGGGTTGCAGATTTACCTATAGCAGCACACTTATTTGCTGATGATGAAAGCCGGGGCGGGGGGAAACAACAACAAACTAACAAGAACATGAAATTTAATCACGATAACTATTTCTTTCCTAAAAATTTATGTGAAGGAAGGTATTTTATGTCTGTCATGAGCCACTTCACCTGTAAAAGACAGAGATGCCTGCATTCATGCAGTACATTTGCTGCACCTTCCATTGCCCGAAGCAATTCCCTATCTACAAAATTTTCTTTATTTTTTTTAAACATCCTGAAAAGCAGAATATAAAAATCCTCTGTGTTCTTTAGCATTGCTACAGGGGTTAAATTGTTAATGCTTTACTTTCACTCTAGTTTTTTATCAAACTTTCTTTTTTCTCTCCCTGGGGATAAACAAATGGACAGCTTTCCTCTCTAGTATTCCTCCTTCCATTACCATCACAGCAGAATGCATCTGAGACTATAATAATTCAGTGATGAAATACAAAATGTCGCAATGCCATCTTTCTTAAAGTGAACTGAGATTTTGTTATGCCACTTTAGGTGCACTAATAGCTCCTAAAGTCCCATGGAGTATCTTAATGTGAATTTAATGAGCTGATAGCATATAAATGACAGTACTGTGAGGGTGAAGGTGACATAACCTTTTTCCTTCTA
The DNA here is from genome assembly GCF_034638445.1 of Ciconia boyciana. NCBI lineage: Eukaryota > Metazoa > Chordata > Aves > Ciconiiformes > Ciconiidae > Ciconia > Ciconia boyciana. The sequence goes on along the minus strand of NC_132943.1, from coordinate 4,103,359 downwards.
TTTGATGTTTGTCTTTGAAAAAAATACAGATCTTTTCAAAACGTACTGCATTATTACAAAGTGCTGCATCATTCAGCAAGGAGGCTACCGCTGTTTTATCATTTTAAAGCCCTTTTTTGCTCTCTTCATGGCACGAGAAACAAAAACACTTTTTAGTTCACCATTAAGGTAATTAAAAATCTAAACGCTTTCCCTTGCAGCACAGTACCGATACATGGCACTCGGGTGCTCATAGCTATGTTGTGGTGTGCACCTCCAGTGACAACCCATCATTTTTATCATGTGTTGATGTCAGTACTGATAGCATGGAACCAGTAAAATCCTGTACGAATCACATGGAAATCATCCCTCTTTCTTTCCTGGGTGTCATCTTTTTTTCTCCTACCAAGGATAACGCTAAGAGGTCTACTCATCATTGCTGACTCCCAAACTCCGTGTGTCATTACCGGAGCCTTGTCATTTATAACGAGTTGCCTCCCCTCGCTCAACGGTGTCACACCCCATTGTGCGCCCAAATCCCAATCACCTTCCGCGTGGTAATGAACTGTGATCCCATCAGCACTGGCTTGGATCAGCACTGACACCGCCGCGCACAGGGGAGGAAGGGACCGATGGTAAAAGATAAATATATTGGTAATCAGATAGCAGCAGACGTATAGAAAACATAACTGGCAGATTAAGGAGGTAACTGAATATATGAGGTTATTAAAGTTTGCCAGAGTGTAGCAATGTAGCTTTTCCACTGTAGTTTGAAGTATTCTCCTTAAAACCTTTAATTCAAGCTTAGGAAATTATATCTCAGGGTTTTTTTCCCGCTGACCTAAACACTTAGAGACACAGCAGATAATGATTTGAGCACTTCCGTGCTAAATACTTTGCAACTTGAAAAGAAAAATTATTAACTTTCACTTCTCTTTCACCAGATATTATAAACATATTGCTCCTAAACAATGTGTAGATCCCAGAAATGATTTACTATTTGAAAACTTTATCATCAGTGGGACTTATTTCTTTTAATTTTATGCTCATTAGCTGAATTTAGGTCAATCAACGATTTTGGGGGGTTTGTTTGTTTGTTTACTTTAAAACACATGTAGGACAGATTATGAGTTAGTTCTGAAGACCGAATATTTCCTATATTTTCTGACAGTCCCAATGCTGTTACATGCAGTACCTAAGACTAAGTGAATTAAATTTATAAAAGTTATTTCTTCCACCAGTAGAAATGATAACATATGCTCTTCTGAGAAAGATGTACCTTGGGCTGCGTTTGACAAATGAAAAATAAATAAATAAAAAATAAGCAGCTTACGTGTTTCAAAAAGTTGGAATTTTGGCAATGTATGAAATTTGTTTAGAAAAACCTTTTCGTTGCCAGGTGACAAGGCAAAACATATCACATATGCTTAACAACCAGCCTGTACATATTTTGTCTTTCCAAGGTTTCTAGGGCTGGTCAGGCACAATGATGCATTACAGCTGAAGGAGCTTCCAGCAGGGACAAATGTTTGTCTCTTTCCAAAACAATTTTCCTAATCCTTAAGAAAAACAACTCAATATTTCTCATTGTTTAATGACTGAGTAAAGATTAATTCTGTACAAAATTCATCGTATTGCGAGTCATAACATATATATAGTGTTTGCTGAAGATGCATACTACTGGTTTTCTGGCACATCATATTTGTTAGCATTTCGTGATATAGTACAAGCAGTAGTTCTGCTAATACATACAAATTTCTTACAATAGTCTGACATCCTATCCCTGTTCTACTGCCAGACAACAACGCAAGCAGTGTAAAAACCTATGGATGACTAAGGATCAATGATAATAATGTGTTAAAACTTATATCCTACTATTTATAAAAGCTACTGTTGCCATAATCCAAGCACCTGAGGATCTCTGATGTTTCCATTTCATCAGCACTTCATTCCACTGATGAACATTTTCATTTCAGAGGAACTGAATAATTGGTTGAGGTCATAGAGGAAGACAGAGACAGAGCAGAAAAAACCCAACCATCCTGCACTCAGATTCCTCTGAAATCAGCCATCATCGCCAGAGACCCATCCTCCCCATCTCAAAACTCAGGCCTTGCTGTGAACATTTACATGTATCCCATGGCCTGTAGTTGGAGTTAACGACTTCACACATGTGAAATTAATCGTGGGGATAATTCTGAAAAATTACCTTTTCTTGGAATCCCAGTCAACAACTATTCTAATAAATCATGGCTCTGCTTGCGTTATAATGATCATTAGTAATCAAATGCATCTGTATACTCAGCCTTTTTTGCTCACGTAAAGCCAAAATATTAAAAGGCAAAGAAGAGTTAGGTGTCCAAGCTCCCATGTGCCTAACATACAATATGGACACAGAGGACCTGTCTACTCTCTTCCAAGCACCCTGTTCTCGCTGCAAGTAGAAACTGTTTGTGCCATTATGCAAACTTTAATCCCAATGCCAATCTCTCTTCGAAAAAGCATCTCCTGTTCAGGTGTACATACTCCAAGTATTCTGAGTTTTTTCTTTCTCTCTCCTTTTTTTTTTTTTTTTTTTACAGTCCAATTTTTAGTGTCCCTCAAAGAAAAATTCAGCATGACTCATGAGGTTAAACTGTTTTTCTCTAATTACACTTGTCAGTAGAAAGCAATACATAAGTTTTCAAATAGCATCACCGATTCATTTAGAACAATGAGCCACCGTTTCATTATTTCTCTGTGGCATGGAGGGGCTTCCCTCATGTCCATTGCACACCCAGCTGAGCATCAGCTTTTATACAGGTTGGGTTTGGTACCTGAAATTTTTCTTCTCTCCACGCCAATCTTTACAAGTCTGCCATCACTCTCCTCCAACCTACTGCACCTATTCCCACCTACCTGGGGAAAAAACAAGCACACACAGAAAACTCAACGCTAAAAAACTTTTCTTTTCTCTCTATTGGAGAGTATAACTTCTTGAATTAGATATCCAGCAAGAACACTTGTGCCTGCAAATTTCAGTTTGTTCTACCTGCCAGTAAAACACGGACGCCAGCAAACCAATTTCCTCATCAAAAACACAACAAAGAGCTATAATGATGGTCAAATCAAATTTATTTAAAAGGTGAAAAGAGACCATAAACAAAACCTTTCTGCATTACTGTCCAGATGCGCTATGCCTCTACCTGCAGCCATTAATATTCACTGACCCTCTAACACCTTAAAATTCAGATTTTTTAAATTTTTTTTTACTTCCTTTACCTTTTCATTGTAGATTATACTCTGTTGCAGTACAAGGCATTCATTTACACAGTGTAAACTTACTGTGAGATATGATCCCAGATGAGGTATTGCCTCAAACAGAAAATGAAAAATATTCCATGCATTTTAAACACAAATCAAAGATCATGAGTTACACAAATGTGTAATACATTTCTGCTACTCTCTGGCAAGAAAGAAAAACAAAACTGGCAGCTATAGCAATTGTATAATGGTAATTATTGAGAGAAATAATTATACAAAAACCTGTTCAAATTATATACGGGATGGAATGACTCAAAGTGAGAATTTAAAGTGATAGCTAATACTTCAGCAAACCTCACTGTAAGACACCGGGCAGCAAAATCAGACAAACAAATGTATCTGCTGAAATCTTTCTACCTTCTGAAGTTTGTAAAATTGGACTAAACACAGCTATTCTCACAGCTATTCTCACTTGGTGCCTGGGGTCCAGCTGCAGTGATTTCAGGATAGGCAGTGAAAAGCTTTTTTCCCCAATCCCCATCCACGTTAACTGCACGGGCTGGTTTATCGGAGAGGCTCCCAGCCACCCAGGGCTCTCTGCAGCATCAGGGCACAAGGGGAAGAAGGGGAAGCCCTTCCTACACACGGGGAAGAAGGAAGCCCTAACACAATTTTATTGTAAGCAGACTGTAATCACTTATTTATATTCATTCAATAATATCAATCCTCCTTCAGCTGCAGGTGCGTTTAGAAAAGTAAAATACCGCATTAGAGGTGAGAAATGGAGTGAGATGCTGCGACAGAGCCAGGTAGCTCCACAGCACCAGGGCCCAGCCTGAATTGCCACCTGCATCTCTAAGATCATTTCTGTCCGTACCCAAAGCTAAAACTTCCCGTTCAAGAGGTTTTCATCTGCAGTTCCAATTGCTGTGACTGCCCTCATCCCATCACCCTGCCACCTACATCATTCTGGATGAAACATGCAGCCACTGAAATTAGCAACCTTGAAAAGTCAAGGAAGACTCACCACGTCTTCCCTTTCTCGCTGAATCTCCTTCTGGTTTTCCTGTATTACATTCAGGCTTCTTGTTCTTCCTTCTGTTCCAGATCTTGCTTCTCAAACACCTCTTCCTATTTTCAAAACTTCTGCTTCTGTCGTGTCCCCTGCCCCCTTCCACCGAGTCTGTAAACCTCTGTCCCCACTTCCAACAACTGGACACCTCAGCCAAAGCCGTTCTCAAGGCAACAGGTTTTTTCATTATGTGTACATGAAAAAATGCAAAGATCTTTAATTTATCTCTATTAGCTACAAACTTTTCCCCAATTATTCCTTCTGACATGTGACGTTATCTTAAATCTGTATTGTTATTTTTTTTCTTATTTGAAAATGGCGTGACTCAGCTGAGGACAAGGATCACAGGCTTTTATATGTACTGTAAATACACACTTGATTGCTGCAAGTTGAAATAATAAATTTTATGAAATAAAAGTGTTATTGATTTCCTAGAATAACAATTTAGCAACAAGAAAAAGAGGATAAGACAGTAAAATATTATGTCGGTTTATCTTAAAAGTTTCTCTCTTTGCACAGACCACTCGTCCAGGCAAAGCATCACATGCACTATCCTGTACTAATAACAACTTTTCAAAGTTTGTATTCTAAGACCTTTGGAAAATCAGCTACTAACAAAGCTTTATCTTCCAGTGCATCACTGGTCCATCAAAGCTTTCCATGTACACAACAGAGAGCTCAATGAAAGACTTCAGACAACCTGGGCTTTTCATGAAATACCTAAAGCATCACTTTTCAAAGACGTCGGCAAAGAGCAGACTATTATGTGTTGCTGAGTCTATCCACATTATAAAAAAGCAGATCCCGACATCAGTCAAGGTCTTACCACTGGATCCTTATTTGCATCTGTACTAACTTTTTCCCAAAGAGAAGAAAAATGGCAAGGCAAAAATAATTTTTTTCACATCATCTTGGAGTTGCACAATACAAAATGAAATCTCTGGCTGTTGAATTACTGATGCCACAATTAAATCAGTATGTTGAGCAACTTGCATCAACTTACTTTCTAGTGAGTTTACTACTGAAAAGCTGATGTCACATTGCTATTTTCTTCTTCACCTTGCAGTCATCAAATATAAAATCTGTTCGCCAAGTGTTTCCCTTTATTTTTGAGGGACACAAAATGGAAACAGTGTGCTCAAGGGCTCAGGAAATATTGCAGAGAGAGGATTAGTCCATCAACTCTGATCCAACAGACGCTTTCTTCTCAGATGTTACTACTTGCCTTTGACCTCCTCTTCATGGACCATTTCATTGTATGGTTTGAATTTTAGATCTGGTATCATGTTCACAGTTATGAATACTGTATGAAACTTACTCCCTAAAATTCTGATTGCCAGTGAAAATGCAGTAAGAAAGCTGACAAAGGCTTCAGGATAGAAGTAAAAATGGCAAAAGACAGAAAAAGACTGTTCTGCTGACCAGCAAATTATAGACTGCAACTTGCTCTATTTGCCGTATTCAAAAAGTTGCTTTTTCTGAAAAGAAAAAAGGTAATATTATTTAACGAGGTTCACATAGGCTTGTGGTTCTAAAGTCCAGCCCAGCTCAGAAAACACGACAAGTTTTTTTGTGCAGAGGGAAAAGCAGCAAGTGGTTCATAGGATGTACAGTTAATAGTACCATTTCTTTCAGTATTCAGATATTGTATTTATTTATCCAATGTACATAATCAGCTCTCTATGTTCTTTCTAATTAAGTTAGCTTCCACTATACAGTTCTTCAGCGTTAGAGTATTCTAGGAAACAAATACAGTGCCATAAAACCAAAAGCCCACTACGGACTCAGACAGTTAGATAGTTGCCCAAAATTTAAATTAGGATGGTACTTGAAGGAAAGTAATAATGTATATATTTTCAATTTTAGGTATTATGCTTCCCCCAGTGTTGTTTTCTTTAACGGTTTTACCCTCTGGGCACCTTTATGAGATAGGGAGGTGCTATTATCCCTAATTTTGGGATACAAACCTGAAACACAGAATGCAGTTGATTTGCTCAAGGTGACATGTGGAGCCTGTGCCAGCCTTGGGATCTAGGAACAGATATCCCACATCTCACTCAAGTATCCTACTCCCAGCACTAGCTGTCCTTATTGCAAATGATTCTGCCCTGGAAACACTGTAGGGGACCCTTTTTAATGACATTGGGAAAATCAGGGAAGATATTTGGATGCTTATAGAATAAAATACAAATCAAACCCCTGCAGGCAGGGTAGGGGAAGGTGGGAGAAAAGCAGCCCCTTGGAAGGCAGGAGAAGTTTAGCTAAGATCCAGACCTGTTGGCTTTTCGCTCCTTCAGCCATATACTCCTCCCATATACTCACAGCTGTGTGAGGAGGACCAAAGCCTTGAGATGAATATCCATGCGGGACATCCACAGCACCAGCCAAGGAAGCACTTCAGCCTCTGTTTTCCACTTTTCTCCTCAAGACATCAGGTTAGAAGGATGGTTTTGATTCCTGCAGCCCATATTAAGCACTCTGGGAGGAAGGTCTACCATTAAATTGGTACAGCATGTCTTTTCTCATACCAACTTTTGGCTGACTCACAGAGGGTCAATGCCCATTCTCACCTTCCCTCTCTGCACAGCCTCTTCCCAGTCATGCTCTTCTTCACCCAGATTTTGACAGTTATTTCAGAAAATGGGTTAACCTACTTCTCACCCCATTTCCCTTCTTATGTCTTTCTCTCACTGCATAACACAAACATAATTCCTGCACGTTTTATTTATCTTATTTCCCTATTTTCTTTATTACTTGTCGCATCTCGGTAGGAACTCCAAGACCAAAATGAAAAGAGCAGCCTTACTGTGGTATGATAATAAAAAAATAACTAAAAAGTTATTACAAAGCTTGAGAAAGAAAGGAGATAAAAAAAAAAAGAGAAAGGTGAGTGGGTAATGTGAAGGTGGTCACACAGGATCATATTATCAGACACAGATGAAGAACAAACTGCTGTGTCCCAACCGCTGGATTACCCAGATCCCTCTTTCTAGCTATAATCCCTTGGTGACAACTTTTCATCTGCCTCTAAGATGTCACAAAGGGAACAGGAGCAGTGGAGATCCTTGCTAGAAGTCATGTGAATGGGACCAAATAATACTGGATGCTATGACAGTATCAGGGAAGATGGAAATAAGCAGCAACATCCACAAAACTCAGAGGAAAGAATCTTGATTTTCCCCCCTTCTTGGCATTTTGATGAGTTGTGTGGAAGCTGGTCCTGACACTGCACATCTGAGTAGGTTAAAAGAAGGTAATCAGAATTCAATAATAGACCAAACATTGTAATAGCAGCAGTTTGGGGATTATTCACTTTATTTTGTACGACACATACAGTGGACATATATTTTGTTTTCCAATGCACCGAAGTTGTATGCAATTTTTATTGACAACTGTGTTATAAAAGCTGCCACAATTCAGCCTGACAGACAGCTTTTGCACAGTGGGAAGATGTGGCAAATGGTTTGGGTTTTTACCTTACAGGAAACTGCTGAGGTTTCCAAGACCAGAAGACAAGGCAACTATTTTTATTTCACTTTTATTGAAAAAGGTGAGTTATGTATTTGGGAAGAGGAAATTCTCATTCCAAGAAGTCAAATCATTAATTTCTACATCCCAAGCCAAGAACTCTCACACCATGGGTTACAAGGTCACTGATGAAGCTGTTAGCAATGTTGCTATTCCCATCGCCTTTGTTAGGGTTAACACCTTCTGCAAAGCACAATCAACTTTTAAGGCACAATATAAAACTTTAATGGCGCCCATAATTAGCGTCAACAGTGGTAGTTTCTGTAATGTCTATGAGGGCCTTAGTTAGGGACCATAAATTCCATTTCACTTGGGTCAACCATCTATCAGGTGATAACTACTGTTCCCTGCTACCCACCTGGACTGGCTGCAACATGAAGCTGCAATTGCCGTTGAATACTGCTTATTCTTACAACATATCACAATAGACGTGTCTGTTGGGATATTTGGCAGCAGGCTTTGTTTTACTATCAGGGCATGGACTTTGCATGAATGCTGTTGTGCATGTTTTACTATCACATTGTGAAATGTATATTGAGCTAGGCTGCTTGGATAAACTTTGCAAAAAAAAAAAGACACTAGCATAGCAGTGCATGGGATTTACAACTCATGCTTCTGAGCACCTTTACTGCACAAAACCTGTTTATTAGCACAAGTTTTCCCTTTGTATGTTGTGTTTACTTGTTTCCCAGCAGGGTCTGCTGATGTTAATGGACTCACAGCAGTACATTCTACTTCTGTTATTACAGGTCTAATTCAGTCATTAACATTTCATTAATGGACTGGCCTCCTAGCTGTTTGCATGGCTGTCGAGATATTGATGAGCTTTCTAGTATAGAAAACTGGTATTTAAGGCAGACTCTTAAAGGCTTATTAAAATGCTAGTGAATCTTCATAGCATTCTGTCCTTTATTTTAGAAGATAAAAGCCAAACCCTTCAACAAATTCGCACTGCAAAAGTTCTCAGCAACTGAATAGAAAACAAATTCCATGCAAAAATCCTAAGGAGAGGAAAAAAAAAGATACCACAATTACATCACCTGGATGCAAGAGTCTTCAGTTCCTGCCTTAAAACCAATGCAGCTCAGCACTGCCAACTCCGCTGTGCTCTACTTTGGAAGGAATTGCACTTCAGTGGGACACAAATTGATTCCTTTTTCCACCTTGCAAGGGTGTTCTGCAGCTTCACTAGCTCACTTTTTCAGACTCTGAACCGGAGTTTGTAAGCCTTCCCACAACCTACTCCATCAGGAACAGCCTTACTAGTACCAATGGAATTAGTCAAACTAAGAGACTGCTCAGCATAGCAATGCAGTATTTTGGGGGACCTTTGACATTGTTGCCAAAGAGGAAGATTTATCACAATCTTTAGACATCAGTAATTTTCTAGCTTTATCGACAGTGTAGTGGAATCTAGTTATAAAACAGCCTAGGTAATATGCATACCCCAGTGGAAGGTAAGTGTCCTTATGAAATTGCTCAATGGAGTTACGAGGTGCTTCCTTTTACCGCATCTCTGCTTTTTCACCATTAAAAGGAACGTGTATTTTCAGGCACCACAGAGAGTTGCAATATGCTGCATCATATCATATGATTGTCTAATGCAAGTACTTTGTGAAAATTACTAATTTGATATCATAATTATGCTTGTAATATAAAATTATTAAGCACTGTCATATTGCACAGTAAATGGAACTTATATTGACGTAATAAAATGTATTTGAATTCCATTACAATAACTTTATCATATCCTTTAATGGTACCCACAGTTAACAAAAATAAGATACAGCCAGGAAAAACACGGTTGATGGGTACTCTATACTACAATATTAGGTCACAATAGATATAATTTGTGAGCTTCCTTATGTGCTTTTTTACATTTATGAACACCTGCAACTTATACTTGTTTTTGTTAGAGAATAAGATATTAAAAAGTAGAGGTAGAATTAGAGGCTAGTAAACAAAATCCCTAGTGTAAGTTCCCTTAATAAATTCAGCGGTATACATGCCTTTGACTTCTGCTTTATAAATGGAGCTATAAATATTATTGATCCTAAATTCATATTTTTTTTTTTAAGGATCTTACTAGCTCAGTCAGTCAGGACTATGCCAGGATGACATGAAAATAGATCTCTTATTATGAAACCTGAAGCTTATTATCTTGATAAATGTAGCTATGTTTGAGAAAACAGAGGACGGGGGATGTAAAGAGAAAGGAGGGACACTGTATTTTAATACAAATATTTTCAAGTGTTTTTCTCTTCTGTAGAACTGTCACATCCCAGAATGTATGAACTACTTATTTAACAGAGGGAAAAAAAAAGGAAATAAAAAAAAGAAAAAAAAGAATTATGAGAAAGGATGCCAAATCCTCATCTAAACATTTTCATCTAGGTTTCTTTTGTCTGTCAGGGTAAATAAAATGAAGAAACAAACCACAACTAGAGGGGGAAAAAAAAAAGCAGTCAGCTAAAATGTCATGACTTGCTTCTCTGCAGGTGTCAACTTGACTTCACTGAAATGGCATACAACTTTGATTTTCTCATCAGGAAAAAATGTTTATTCCCTCTACCAGACCTAACAGATAAGAATGTACTGTGTGTAACATTGCATATTTTGATATTGTGGATTTCTGTGTATAACTGTTCTTGAGACACATGCTAAAAATATTTGGTGTGCTTTGCCTTGAATTGTTGTCATGAATTATTAAATTGAGCTGTTACTTTTTCATTAAACTGGCAGTCTTAATAATTTAAACACTGGTCTTTAAGAGACTTACTGTATATTGATGATCTTCACAGGAAGAAAGAGAACTTCCCAATTACCTTCTATCTGTCTTGGTTTTTTTGGTGGTTTTTTTTTTTTTTAATGCATTGTATGACACACATTACTATACGTACGACGTATATTACAATATCATGCATTACTATATACCTATATTATTTTAGCATGCCAGACAACATTTCTCTACATTCAATTTGTCATTGAGAATTTAGCTGGGTTTCATTCCTGTAGCCAGTATTTCCAGTTATGGGAAACTCATAGTTTCTGAATGTTCAAGTGTACCTCATGGGTAAAGGTTCAATTTACTGTAGGAAATGAGGTAGGAAATAACCTTCAAAGTTGTTATATGTGTGTGTGGCAATTTATAGTGGACCACTGGTCCATTTGGAGAGCAACCTTCTTGCACCTGAGCAATATCTGATGCTCCAAAGGAAAACCAAAAGCTAAGAGACATGTGAAAGAGTTCAGAAGTTACAGCCTTTCTTCTCAACTAATTTGAATAAAAAATATTATGTACTTGCTCTGTGGTGACAATGGCTGAGAATGAAGTTTTTGGAAAGTATGTTGGCAAATCTTTCAGCTTTGTTAATCGCTTAAACTTTAACATTGACTAGCTTGTATTGGGTCTTCTATAGGGGTTATTGAGGACCATTTCACTCCCTTCAGGCACGTGGCTCAAGGACTGATGTTGGTAAAATGGTCAGCAACACTGGAAGTAATTGCTCTACTATCTCATTACTGCTTTGATTTAGCAACTGTATCTCCTATACCCCACTGGAGACCAGAAAGTGGTTACAGAATTTAATGAAAAAAAGTTTATAATCAACTACTATTACAACTTTTTTGGAAGGGGATGATTCGGGTTTTTGCCCCCTCAAGGGCTGGACAACCTTGTGAAACCACGTAGTAAGCTTCAATCTTTGAAAGCAATTTTGCACAATATTCTATATGGATTTCATGATCTTGATTTAACGTGAATTTTGTGATCACAAGCCCTGCGAGTTTGCACCCATCTCCACAGAGCATATCCTACAATACTCCTAAATGTATCTGGCCCAGATTTTGACATTAACTTTTTGCATTACGTGTGGAAGGTCACTTATATCCTTTGCATTTCTGCTTAACTGTGAAATGGGGATGAGAGAAGTTTTCATCTTTGTAAACAACAGTACTTCCTTAGCTGGAATATATTAAACTGAAAAGCACAAAAGTGATTTTAAAAATTCAAGTTCTTTTAATATCAACAATGAAAACAGCTTTAAACTTAGAAGCTAACATGAAAATTTCAGTAACTATTCATCCAAATTCAAAATAGACCAAATCTAGCAGTGACAAAGCCATAAGGTAGTACTCACCACCTCTTAACCAGGAAACTCGTCCTTAGCTACCAAAACGACAGTATTCACCGCAGGGCTTTAATGACCATTTTTAGCATATTTTGGTATGAAAACCAGTACAATTCACACAATGTCATCCTCACTCATACAGTTCCAAGTGACCCTCAGAAAGTATTGCTTTAGACTTTCCCCGCTTTTTACTGCATCTCTAGAGGAAATACAAACTTGCTTGAAAATTAACATTTTTCTAACCAATTAAGGGTTCAGTTTATTCCTCATCCACAAAATGGTGACCACCAGCCATTAGCTTACAAGACTACAAGAAGCATAAGTGGATATTCAGATTTCAGGAATTTTTAGGTCAGTTGAATGAAATTGAAAAAAACCAAACAATTTTACCATTAAAAGTTCAGAGAACAATCAAACCAATAAGGTTTTTCTTTTGCTGAATTAAAACTTTCAAAAACAAATTAATAGATTTTTTTAAAGAAATAGAAATAACTTTCCTGCCAAACAAAACAGTCTGTGAATTGCAGAATAAGAAAAGAGCCTAAAATATTGAAATGCTTTAAATACATAAGAACAAAATATTGGGTCTAATGAGAACAAAAATAAATTAATAATCTCTGAAATCTAATCCCAGGACAGACATCATTTGCATTGGTGGTTTAAAGAGTCCCTTAATCTCTGTGGACCTCATTCAATTACACCACAAAACAACAAAGCAAGAACTGTTTTAAAATACCTCCCCAAAACCCAGAAGAAACTCCCAACTCTCACAGTCTTTCTGTGGTAGAACTAGAGATGACAAAAATCAGAAATTTTGGGAGTCAGTTGATGTTTATGATCCATGGTGATGTGTTACTTAAGTAACACCAACGTTCATTTTACATAGCACAACCGTAGCAAGATTACAAAATATTAACTTCAAACATCACATAAAGTATGAATAATCTTCTTTGCTACAAATTTTTAAAATGCATCATATTTCTTTCCCACATATGTCCTTGTAGCCTCATAAAACAAACTGTTTCATTATATGATTATGGGTTTGTGTATATATATCACAAAATGTTAGCTACTGCAAAAAGCAAGAAAATAGATTTTGACATTGGAGAATTATTTTTCTACTCTCCTGTGCCTTTGGATCTAAAGGCAGAGCTACTCGGCTGTTTAATCTGGCCTGAGTCCAGGCCTGCATACCATGGTGAGAGATGCCAAGAACAGTGATGCCACATGAAACAGAAGTTATCTTCTACAAACTCGGAATGATCACAGGGCAATTTGTATTTTAACTGATATAAAGAACAATCTCGTTTAGTTTTCTTGTCTGGTCAGGAGTGATTTTCGTTCGGGCAACTGAGTTCTGTTCTTATTAATAAGATGTATGAGATGCTGTGATCACTTCACTACACAGCATTTGACAACCCTTCCATACCAGGTCCTCTGAAACACACAGCCCTACCTTCCCTGAGCATGTCGTTCAGTCCTTAACTGCACTAGAGGGTCACAGATTGCAGTGAACAGACATTAAGTATGTTTTTCCCTTGTGCAGACAAAGTCTTAAGTGCTGAAATCTAAACTTATATGAAAAATAAACTCTTTGTCCAGTTTGTATTTTATCACTAGTTAAAACCGTCTCAGTAGGAAACCCTGTATGCTTTCTGTCCTTCACTGTAAAGTAGCCGTATACTGCCACCCTTTTAATTAATCCACAATTCAGAGAGCTATCATTGTTCAGTTTATTAGCTTCCAAAAACGCTAGATGATTTCAGACACACAATATGTATAAAATGGTGGAAGAGCAGTTAGAACAGCAAATTTGTATAGAATATCATGTGATTATATTTTTATTTATAATATGGAAAAAACTCAACTTTTCATTCTCATTCTGAGATAAAATTCCTTCCTGCTTCTGTGAATACCCAGAGTCACAGCTCCCATTGCTCTGGTTGGGAGGAGACAATAAAGATTTTCCGAGGGCACCATGCATGTCTCAGTAGCCGTGCAAATCAGTTTGTCATTATCAAACATAGTACTGTTAGCAGGTATTGCTGGTTTGGAGTACACAAAACAAGCGAGTATTTAATCACATCCCTGATCACTTATTACTGCCTGCTGATGATTCCTGCCTCACAATACAAGCCCAAGCATCCCAGATACCCTGGTTAAACAGTTATTTCATGGTTGTGCACCCCACATGAATCCAAACATTTTCAGACTCAATTTCTCTCTGTTGCTGAAGGTCCATACTGATGAACTGCCAAACTCCCTTATTTAAATGTCAATAACTGCTTTGTAAATAAAGTAAAATTTCTTCTTTATATTTCCATTTGAAAGCTCTCTCCTACTTGTTCAACTTGCACTTTAGGTTTTGTACGTGGAGACCTCGGTAATTATTAGAAGTCAGATAATTACACTCTGCAATGACTTTTCAATATTTTCCAAGTTCTACAGTCTTACTGGATATCAAAATTATTCATTGAAACCAGGTAAGATCCTGCAATTGCACCCAATTATCATAGCGGAATAAGTTCTACTCGCTAAAGTTGTTATTGTTTTATTTTTGGTGTTCAACAGTAGGTGCTTTGAAAACTATTTCTTGTGAACAAAATGACAGAGGAGTCAGTAGTGTGAAAAGTAATGCTTCAACAAATTAAGCGTTCATGTTATTGAAGCATAGCACTGGGATATGTTTGAGCTTGGAACAGGTACATCAGATAATGTGTTCAGTGGTTATATGAAAATTTAGAGTAGTAAAGATGGGATACACCATTGCTGTGGGAGATAGGAATTAAAATTAAGGAGTTTTCCCTATGATGTATGTAAAGTAGCTTATCAATAATTTTACACTAATCCCTCAAGAAGAGTAAAGAGTTCAGCAAGGAAGAACTTTCATTATATCATAGAACTTGATCAACATTCAGATAAGACAGGAAGAAAGAGAATAAAAGCTAGGATATGATATTTATGCTCATTACTATCGTCTGATATCTTTCAAAAATCCCAACCCCAATCACATGGAAGTAAACAACCAAAAACCCTTTAAGAATAATATAAAGAATTTGTGTCATCTCACCTGCAGTATCTATCCACTTGTTTCACCTGAAAATGTTTCCATTTCAGTGTAATTTTGAATTTGGTAGAAATACTTAAATAGTTTGCAGCAGGCAATATAACCTTTTCCTGATATGGAGACACTGAAGTGCCTCCTGATACATTAGGAACACCCTATAAGCAAATACACTGACTTTTACTCTCTGACATACCCTTGATGAAAATGAGCTTTAAAAGCCTGGCTCCAGGCACTCCCATTTCTTGCCACTGGAGGGTTTAAATAGATAACAGGACGGGACACACCTGTCACATCAGATGAACATGGGCTACTCAGTACCCATGTCTCCTTGCCCAATGAAAGGTGATTCTTGCGTGACATAGAACTATGAGTTTAAACAAAAATAACATGTAAGGAGGTTATTTTATAAGCAGTATATACATGGATAGTGTCTAACAAACTGGTTTCGGCAACAAGGTCTACGTATAAAATAAGCCGATACTGCATGATGCTGCAGGTGCTATGGGTTCTCAGTTTGCACGTTATAACTACTGGTTAGATCTTCCAGCTCTCACACTCAATGCAATCATTTTCATCTGTGCAAAGTGGACACAAACATAAGTGTCTTGGCGTGGTATCATTCTGTAATGCTTTGGATGGCTGTGAGACATGGGAAAGATGTAAGGCTGTAGAAAAGTGGACTCATTAGAAAAATGTGTAGCAGTACATCGGAATTGTCCATTTCTATTGTCATAAAAATACTTGCAATAAGAAAAAAACAATCAGAGGAAAACTAAAGAGGGGTATTATCATTTAGTGGATAATTGTATACAACCTTCTTGAGACAACAAAATAAAAAAGCAATTAAAATGGAAGGGAATTACTGGTTGGCTTAGTGTATGTTGAAGCTATTAAGGCAGTGAATGTTTTTCCTAGTGAAATAGTGGAAACCTGGACACTTGGAGAGGCATGTAAAATGAGATTCAAGAAGACACTGGAAATATAAAATGAGTATCAGAAGACATCAGACCAGATAACCCTCCCATCTGCACCACCATGTTTTACAGCCACATGTTCCACTAGTGCTGTATTCTGAGCCTACGCTGCTGCCGGTCCCCATGGCCGTGCCTTCATTGGGCATCACAGACTCCATTCCTCTCTAGAAGGACGTGGGAACCGGTCAGCCAAGTGCTATAAAGGGAACGCCACCACCTCTTGATGTGTGAGCACCGGGATTTATGTGAAGAGCAAACACCAGCAAGCAAACACAGCTGTTCCAGGCATTACACAGCTTTTCATCCCTGAACACTTCGAGGCCTCCAGAAAGACACTCTGGGAGGTTGCAGAGCACCGTGCAGGTGAAGAGGGACCTCTTTTAGCATTTGAAAATGTTTCTCAGCCTCAGGGCTGCATATTACAATCAGGTTTCACTTGCTAGCACATTACCTCTTTTCCTTTGTACAGAACCGCCTTGCAGGTTCACCTCCCCTGTCTTCAAGGTTCAAGGCAAATGCACAAGACATTCCCAAAGCCAGGGGAACTGTGCTCAGTTTTGCAAAGCTTTTCTGTACCATTTTAATGAAAACTCACTATGGTTCTAATGGAAAGAAAATACCTTAAACAGACCCTTAACAAGAAATATAGAAGGGGGGAAAAAAACCCCACTATGTGTGAAGTTTGACCCATATTAGTGAAACAAAAGACCACAGCATACAAGTTTAAATACCAGATAACTCTGTCACCATAAGATTACTAGGAAGAGTTAAAATTCAGTTCTTCTGTCTGGAAAAAAGTATTACAGGAATATATTTGCCCAGTTAATTTTTGTTAGAAATTAGATATATCATAAGATTTATTGAGATGCTTCATGTTTAATAAAATACTCATAACAGCCTGTGATATTTCACAGGATAAATAACAGGATTGTTAACTGTATTTGTATAGCAGGTCTAAGAATAATAAATGGTTCCTTCAATAACAAACTGACAACAAGTTATTTCAGGTTTTAAAAATGTGTGAGATAAAGGTCAAAATGACAAAACTCAAAGGATCAGAAGTTCTAGAGCAGACTACATTTGAGTCCAAAACCAGGTGACCCCAATCTGAGCATCACTTAAGCTCTGAAACCCCTTGAAATAAGGAGATGGAAATTTCCACATATTTTGCAAGCCAAATCCACAACAGGACAGTGGAGGCAACCGTTCTTTTATTTCCTACACAGCCAAAGACATCTCAGTCTTCTCATGTTATTCAAATCTAATAAAAGATTAATATCCTTTTAGAATAAAATAATATAAAAGTATCCGAAGATAAACACATAATAATTATTCATCCTGGCTATGCCCCTCAAAGAACACATGAACAGAAAAAGTTCAATAATTTTTGAAAAGTACATTCTTTTGAAAATATTAACAAGTGAAGACTTTCTGAGTATATTTGACTTCTAAACAAATTGCTTTCTTTTTTGGAAATGCTGAGAAGGCAGACACTCTTAGTGAGGTCAATGAGACTTACTGATTGCACAGTGTTATGGAAAATTAGGCTACTTATTTGGGAACTAAATATGGATTTTAAGAGCATTCAGTGAAGTCACACTTTTGAGCATTTTGGAGCTGGCCTACATTTTTTAAAGAAAATTTTGAGACATTGAACAACAACTTTTCAGAATAACAAAATATTTATTATGTCCTTTGTAGCAATTAAAGGCAATTCACATAATCTGAAAAAGATGATTTGGGCAGGGGCAAGGTTGGCTACACTTCCATTTTTCCTGTAACAAAATATCATTTTAAAATCCACTCAACATACTTAGGGTACCCCTAATTCTTGTCAGCTTTGACTCTGAGGTATCTAGAGGACAAGGAGAGGATCCCCAGGATGGTATTTGCCACCAGTGCTCCAAAATAATGGAGACGAGACAGCTTAAAGAAAGTGATGTAAATAAACACTTTTTGTGTTTTAGTGTAATTATTAAAATTTAAAGAACACTCTCTCCAAAATTCATTCTCATCTATTTTATCAGGGACAGTTTATTTCTAAGGTTTGCCTATTCAAGTCTCTGCAGCAAGCTGAGCTGTTGATATTGTTTAGGTCTTTGATGTTCAGAACAATAATAAGGTAAACTGACTAAATAACAACAACTTTCTTCACCAAAAAAATTTTAAAACCCCACATAGCTAGCCATTTTAAACTAAAACAACTGCTATTGCTATCAATTTAAGTAATCACTTTCCCAGCTGACAGATGCAAAGCTCTCCATTCAGATAATGACTTTTCCAGCTGACGAGAGTCAGGGAACAGGAAGTGTATGTGGGGATAAGTGTTTGGGAATTAGAGGACAGCCAAAGTTTGCAGCTACCTGTATTATCTGAATGAGGTTAGTTTACTTCTACTGGCACATTTTTACCTGAAATCAGCATAAATAAACATTTAAAAATACGTTTAGTGCAGCAGTATACTTTCTTACAGTACTAGGCTATTTTAAAAGTTTTTTATTTGAGAGCAAAATCATTACATCAGCCAGTAGCTGCAGTTTTCAACAGTGCTTTTACAGGGCAAGGAAAAATGGTACATGCTGTATTGTTTCTGTCTGTGCTTAAGCCAAACCTGTTCCCTGACTTTCAGCAGTGTTGGAAATGCAGTGCCTCCTGGCTACAAAAAACCCCATCTTTTTAGAAACATAGCCCAAGTAGAGAACTGACAAAATATGTGCTATATTCATATGATTCACTGTCCTATGAAGTATTAAGGAGGTTACTACCAATTTGCAAAGGAGGAGCTCAAGACCTATCCAACACTTGGGGCATTTTTGTGCACCCCAGTTCCTCACTACCTTTGGATGTGGCTCAGAAGATGCAAATAATAAGCCAGTTCCTAAATTATACCTCTGCACAGCTCTTAGAGAGTATGTAGAGTTACTTTTTCAAAATGGATGATGTTCCTCACCTGGACATGCCAAAGAGGACATGCCAAAGAGGACATGCCATGCTTCCTTGTCTGTATTAGAAAGCAGTGTATTTACTCCTGTGTAGAGCAGGGAAGAAGAGCTCACATGTTAGCTCTCCCTGGAGCTGTCAGGAGTGTAAAGCTGAAAATCTGATGGCAGTTTCATAACCCAGCCTTTTCCTGTAGACCGACCTGTTAGACAGCAACTGCTAAGTTGCCCTAAAATAACAGAATCTCCATTGTGCATTAAAGTAACTCTGTTGGGCTGATCATCGTATAAAGTTATAACTCAACGTCATATTTTAGCGTTTACCAGGAAAGGCAAGGCTGAGGAACTTCAGCTACAAGTCTGTAAAAGTATCAACATAAGCCAGCACATATGACTGTCAAGCTGATGTGAAACGAAATATTTCTATTCATGATGACAGACTGCAATTTTTATTAGGTTTGACCAAACTGGAAACAAAATATTGTGTTTTTTTTTTTTATCTTGCGCTCCCTATCCTGCAATATTAATATTGTAAAACAAAAAAATCAATTTTGCAAAAAAACCAAAGAAATAAAAAAGTAAAATTCTTGAGCAGCCATATCACTAGTCTTCGTGTCAATGATACTCAAAAGCTACATGAAAAATTATCAGTTTTCCACTTTAACTCTTGCTATAGCCTTATTATATCTGTTTCTATTTCTTATCTACCTATAAATTTGCTTTTTCAATATAAATTTCCCACAGCCATAATAATAAATTGAATATGAGGCTTGAACTCAATGTCTCTGTTTTTTTCTCTTCTGCTTAGGAGACACTGGAGGTAAAAAGAGCATATGTGAGAAAAGTAACACAATACAGCATAGGGAATGAAAATGAGCTATGTAAAATCATGATAAGAACTAGAGAGAAAGACTGTGAAATCTGATCTCTTAGAAAAGAAAGAATATATATGAAGAAAAGAAATAGCATACAAAAGTACAAGCATGCATGTGTTCATGCTGCACACTCCTTATTAGTGCGGCTGCGTCACATCTGCACACACAAAAACCACAGAACATTTTCTTGTGCTTTTCTTCCTCTTCTATTCGTATAGCTTTAGCATAAGTTCATTATAACAATACGACTTTTTATTAATCTAATTGCAAGGAGAAAGGAGAAGTGATTGTGGCAAGACATGAAGGTTCACAAATTCAGTAAAGGAACATAAAAGAGCAATATCAGACTTCCACAGAATCTCTCAAACATTGAAAGTCTATTCTGTCATCCAACAACATGTCTTACTGAAGCGTAGGGGAGGTCTCAGAGCACACACTGGTGATAGAAAATGCAATCCAAAGCTCCACATATTGTTTTATTTACTTTTTAAAAAATTAAACTTCATTGAAACATGCTTTGGCCTCACACCCATGGCATCACACACCAGAAACTATTACTTTCCTTTGAAATGTGCACAGTAAACTTTAAAAGGCTGTCCCTCCAAATGCAGAGTACATACAAATACTTAAGGGGTTAATAAACTCTTACAGTATACCAAAATCACAAGTTTTATACCTCAACTCTGTACAGTTGGAGCTCCTAAGAGAGGAGTAATTGCATTGTAGTAACGTGAAAGTTTGATTTAGGTTTCTCCATCGGCAGAATGAAGTGTGTCTTACTTCTCAGGTGTGAGACTTGGCCGCTCTGCCTTTTGCAATATATTATCCCAACACTGTCAGAAAATGCTCAGCAACGCCAATTCTTACTAAACTGGGTGTGTTATAAATCCAGTGTAAGCAGGGGATTTCTTATGCCAACAATGCTTCTCAACCTTTACCTTATTACCACACTTTTTGGCTGCTACGAGATAAAAATCTTTTAAGCTTTTTTACTGCTTGTGTGTGAAATCTCAGATAATGTGGCCAAATACAGGGAAAGTTCAGGGCTGTTTTATGACTCCATTTTATCAAAAATTTTGATCTACAAAGCCTGAATGCACAAATTCATCACTGTTGGATGAGGTCAGTGAAACCACACCCATTCCCTCGACAGACCTTCCTTTTCCTTGAGTAGACAACTTTACGTGGGCTACAGAAATATGCCCTGTCAGACGAGAAACACTTGCCCTCAGATTGAACACAATGCCAAGTAAATCAGGAGTTTTCTACGCGGCGGACTTCAGCGCCGTGTGTGCTTAAGACACATTATCTGTGAGTTTTGGAGGTGAAGTTCCTCCGTAATGAAATTCAGCTGAGCAGGAACTAGCCTAGAAACACCAGCAGGAACGCCGAGGGCTAATGACAAGACAGGTTTGGCACAGAGGGATGCATGAAACAAAATAACCACAGTGAAGATTTCCAGAGAAAAATGTTAATCGCCTCGTAAGAGGGAAAGTGTGTGACATGAGGAATGGGGAGGAATGGCAAACACATGTCAAGCAGCACACTTTATTTACCTTTCATTAGCATGTCTTCCTAGGAGAAGGTTAAATACTCCAGGAGAGGGATGGGATTTTTCTTATGTTAACTAATCCGGACAAAAGTGAACAGAGATTTGCTTTCTTCAGCATTCATTGATATTAATTGCTTTATTGAACTAGCTGTGGGAACACGGATTTCCCAATGCCAGCATAAAGGATCATTATTTATAAGCTAACTGATCCCACAAATTCTACACTTAGCTCAACATTTCCGTTGGAAACACTGAAAGAATCCTTTAAAAAATCATTATATTTCATACTTTACACTAAGGCACACCAGCTAAATGATACAGGTTTTCCAGGAAAAGAAAAACAAGTTTTTAAGTCTCACATAACAGACTCCAAATCAGCTCTGAAATGCTGCATATTATTACATTTTTCCTCCCTTTATTTTTCATTCTTTCCCTTTTCCCCTGACTTACAGGTGTCCTTAGTTACAGCCATCCGTAAAAACAAAACACATATGCAGACTATAAATCTGTATTTGTGTACTAATTCATAAGAGTAAAATATCTTTAGTTGCTCCTTCCAATTTCCTTTCCCTGTTCAATTCATAATTGCACTGTGGTATATTGGGCTTAGGCTTTCAGGAACTCGATTTTGTCCCAGAAGGTTGGTTAGCAGGAGAGACCTGCAAGTGTGGGTTCTGGCTTCAAGTAAATATATTTAGCAGGAGAGACTCCCAAGCACAATAAAAGCGACTAAATAAACACTGCAACCTTTAATCAAAGCGCTAAGTTGTCACTGTAACCCTTTGGAGATAGATATGGATGACTCAGTCCATCAAAGTTCGTGTAAAAATACACCACAACAGTCAGTGACATCAAATTATATTTCTTAGTACCAAGGAGTTAATAAATTTCAAGGAGAGATCAAGAATGAATGTTAAGTTCTTTTGTTCTAATATATCCTAACAATGCTTATGGCTTTGCTGCAGTTAAGCTCAACTTTGCTGTTCAAAGATCAGTTTAGGGGGTTTATGTGCTGTTTTAAATCATAGCTGAGCTAAACTTGGTATGTAAATTGCAAAGTGATAAATGTTTGTTTTTCTTATATTCCTTCCTCTTTATATCACAGTCAGAATCCTTCACTAGACCCCAAAAAAGTAATCATTTTTGGCATAGTTCAGATGCCGAATATATAAGCTACAAAGGAAGAACGAGGATTTACTTTACAGTTCAATCATTCAGTCCACAAAGAGAAAAAAAGCACTTTTAGCAGCCTGAAAAGAAGCACAGTATCCTTAGAGAAGATATAGTTGGTTAGAAAGATCGCTTTATTGCACAGACTTAGATTAAAGCAGATCCACAGGTGGGAAAATGATTTGGCTGGGGCTAGCAAAACTCTGGGATACTGAGCCTATTTTTAAAGATCCTTGGCCAAGTGAGACACTGCTAGGTTTGCCTTCTTTATGCAAAAAGTACTATTAAAAGATAGATATTTGACTTAGGTATTCTTTAAGATTTGTACAGCAAAAGTGCCTTGTGGCTGTTTTGATAGTCAAAGCCTGGTCATGATAAAACTTAGCTTAAACAGATGCCACTGACTGCTGCTCCAAAGCACGTTGACAGAGGAAAGTGAACAGCATGTGAAGACAAACATGCCCATTCTTAAAATATTCGTTAAGTTTCTAGTTAAGTAATCAGTTGTAAGGATAGAATTTCTAAACTTTTCAGTACTAGGGAGACCAAACGAGCACCTCCAGAAGATAGGGCTTACCAACATATGACAACCAGGACTTGATGTGCTGTGACACGTGATGACCGGGACTTGAGGAATGTGAGAGCCATCTCTCCTTGTGAGGTAGCAAAGCAGAAAAACGATCTTGGAGGGCTTTAACAGGGAAGAGCATCCCATAACTACAGAGGGAAATACACAGAAACTACCAGCAAGCGTAAACCAGACAGTAGGTATATTGCCAATAAGCCCAAGTTTAGAAAGGCAGCCAATCGTATCTGATCATTACTGGGGAGAAGAGCTATAAAGGGAAATGGATATATTACATTAAGAGGTGATAATTGCTAAATAAACTTATAAAAAACTATAATAAAGGGCAACAGTTTGCTTACCCAGTGGGCAAGAAGACAAAATAAGGTATGGTTCTAAAATTTCACATAAAGTAGATATCTCATCCTTCTCTTATTTTAATACAATACAACAATAGTTCATCTTAGAAATCCAAAATATGAAACAAAAATTCAACTTTTGTTATCAGGACATTAAATGGTAGACCATTACCATAAAGGAAAGGAAGCATTTAGGAGCCTCCTCTGTGTTATTTCCAAGAAAGCATTTTTTAGTTCTTTCCTGTGTTCCCATAGCTGTTCCTTTTTGCAGAGTATTTCAAGGTTTCAGAATCTGTTAAGTTGAAGATTTAATGAGTATATGCTGCTGATACATAGCTAAGCTTAGTATTAGTGTTGTATGTACATATGCATGTGTTCACATACACACTGTAAACTTGGAGAAGGACCCTTGGCTTACTTAGGTGGAACTGGTCACACTTCGTGTTCAACTGAAGTGTTCAAAGGAAACCTGAAAAAAATCTTTACATCTCTTATTTGAATTGGGCTGGCATGGAAAATCATGTTCATATTGTACTCATTTGTGGTCTGCTTCTCAGGAATTTTAACAGATGACAATTCAAAGATAAATTTGCTTTAAAAATAAATGATGAAAAATAACTGGCTTCTCAGCTCTTATTTCATAATCTCGAAAGTATGTTCAGATTTATATAATTAAAGTAGAAAATAGAAGTCTAAAAATGAAATCTGGTTTTGCATTAGAGCAGCCGGTGTTAATAGGATTCTTCTTTCACTCCCTTTGTTTTCTGCTGCAGTGCCACGCTCTTTACCCAGCTTGGACGGGTCACCACGAGTGGGGAAAACATGAGGCTCTGCCCCACTCGGGCTGTGGTTGATGCCACGGCACAGGAGCTGCAGGCTTGCAGCAGCTCCATCACCCAGGCCAGAAATTGGGACATATAACACAGCCCTTCTCGACAGCTGCCAGGAAAGAAAACAGGGGACACCAAACAGGTCTCCCCAGCCTGATTCAGGGAGGTCCTCTCCTGTCCATATCTGTCTTAATCTTGTGAGCTGAGACCATATTCAGTGGGAAGCCCATTAGACATATATGTGCTCACAACTGGGCAGGTACTTTACTGAGCCAAAGCCTACAGTTGGGACACTTTGGACAATTTTTTCCATCTATGTGTGACCTCTAACTACGGCTTTCAGCACTCATTCCCTTCTTTAATTTAGCTGAAAAAATAAGACTTATTTTCTTTCCTTCACACAGCAATAGTTGGGAAGCTGAGGGTGTTATACTGTAACTCAAAAATAGTACAAACAGCCAAAACAGCTCAAATTTGATCCTGGTGAGTGAGGTGTAAGGCCTAAGGTCTGACTGCAACTCTTAAAATCAGCTGTATCTCTGGAGGACAGCAAATTGCCTTGCTGGACATGGAGCTGAACAGTAATTCTCACAAATTTGTGAAGGCTCCGCTAATTTTCTCTGGACCAGGGGTGGCCAGACCTATTTCAATAGTGTCAATATTCTTTCTAACCCAAATTCAAACTTGTTTTATAGTCTGCTTAGTGCAGACCGTGCCTCATTTTCAAATATGCCTTCTATCTCTCCTCCTAAAGACCTTTAGCAAAAACCGACAATACTGTAGGCAAGTTCCCTCTATCTTTTCTATCCATTACTACTAACAACAGGCTTCAGGTATGTCCCAAGAAATTAAAAAGACACCAAATAAATGAGAAAGTGGAATATCAAATACAACAAGAGAAGGGAACAAACCAGCCCTGGTTTAATTTGCAGAATCAAAGATTCTGCAACTACATAACATCGCGTAGCTTGTTGCTACTCTGAGTAGCGTTAATACAATGAAGCTCACATCTGAAAGCAAAAGAAAGCGTAGCTGGCAGCACACCCGTAACAGTTCAAACAGGAGGTTGCTGAAAGAAGCAACGCAAAATTGCAGAGTCAGATTTCACCTCTTCATCTGTGATATGCCTCAGCTCAACTCCAAAAGGCGGAGAGAGTTGGGGTTGTTCAGCCTGGAGAAGAGGAGGCTGCGGGGAGACCTTATAGCAGCCTGCCGGTACTGAAAGGGGGCCTATAGGAAAGATGGGGACAGACTTTTTAGCAAGGCCTGTTGTGACAGAACAAGGAGTAATGGTTTTAAACTGAGGGAGGGCAGATTTAGACTGGATTTAAGAAAGAAATTTTTTACAATGAGGGTGGTGAGGCACTGGCCCAGGTTGCCCAGAGAGGTAGCGGAGGTCCCATCCCTGGAAACATTCAAGGTCAGGTTGGACGGGGCTCTGAGCAACCTGATCTGGTTGAAGATGTCCCTGGTTTTGCAGGGAGGTTGGACCAGATGACCTGTAAAGGTCCCTTCCAATCCAAAGCATTCTATGATTCTATGAATATCATTCATTTGACCTCTACTCTTTTACCAAATCTGAGGTGTTTGGGTGAAACATAAATTTGATATGAATTTGGAAAATCAAACACTTGTGCTAATAGAGACATGGAAACAAGAACAATTTCAAAAGCACCCCCCCTCCCAAAAAAAAGAAAAACCAAACCAAAACCCAACAGAAATAAAAGTGCTTATCTATCTGTAGTAAATTGGATTTTCAGGCTTCCAAGTCAATTCAGTGAAAATTTCAGTGAAATTATTATCCATGCAACTGCCTCTCTCTCCTTTTTGGTAGGACCAGCATAAATCCTGTATGTAGGCCACCTCTTTCTGCCTATCCTTACACCATTTTTCCAGCTTTATCTTCACAGCATTACACCTCTCCCTCTGTATTATCCACTGCTTCTTTAGCAATGCCACCCCTGAGATCACGTCCATCCTTCCTGACACTCCTACGCTCATCTGTATTTAGGTCATGTCTGGTCCAAGGCTCTCTTCTCCTGTTTTTCAATATCTGTGACTTCCGTGGTGGCAGTAAGAAATCAGCTTTCTGAAGAATGGCTTCAGAGGCGAACACATATTCATTTATTGACACATATTTTAAAATGATTGAGACCTGCCAAGCTGCATATACAGCTAATATGATTTACTGGATGATCTATGAATGTAAGTAAGTCACCACTTGTTCCTTGTCATACTCAATAGTTGTTTCTATTTTTTCATCAGATTATTTGAATCAGGGTCCCTGTCTTCATGTGGGTTTTCATAGGTTTTACCACAATGGGATTCTGACATAAATTATAGTCTTGGAATCATCAGCAATTTTGCTAATAATAACAATAATAAAGGAAAAAAAATTTTTGTGGTGGACTAATCTCTTAAGTTGTAACAGCCTGGACTGATTTCTGAGTACTAACTCATCTCTTGTGTATGAGAAGGAGGGAACAGTTTTCTGGACACCAAAAGTAAAAGCTGAAGTTGAAAACTCCTCAACTTGCGCATCTAACACCAAGCAGAGGTGGACTTCCAGTAGGAAGTCCATCCCCATTAGGGAATAGGATTAGAATTCAAAAGACCTTGTCAAATTGGAGAAATTACCTAAAAAATAACATTTAATTAAAGAAGGAAAAATGCGAATTTGATGGTTACTTAGGAATAACCAGGATGTTAACACAGAATAGGGGGCATTCTGTTAAGACAGGAGTTCTGCATAACAAAGTGCAGTTACGCAGATCAGAATCCTAAATGTTGCGATGCTGTGGAAAAAATATACATAACGCTTCAGGGTGCATGCAAATGTATATACAACTGCAAAAAAATGTGAAATAATGGGCTGAACTTCTTGGCCTTGATAGTACTTGACCCAGCTGTAGAACTACATACAGTCATGAAATACCCAGGTCAAGAAAGATGTGGACCAACTGGAGAGAGTCTAGAAGAGAAGAGCAAGAATGATAAATATCTAGAAAACCAGACTTGCAAGGAAAAAAAAAAGAAAGGAATTCGGATTGTTTGTTCTGTAGAAGAAGAGACTGAGGAAAATTTGCACATAAAAATATGTGCAATGTGAAAGAAGAGGGGAAGGAAATGAATTGTTATCCATGACAATTGTGGACGGGCAAAACCAGCAGTCCATTGAAACTGCAGCAAAGGGCATTTTGGTGAGATATTGTGGAAAAACTCATAGACACATTAATAAACTAATATATTACTCCGTGCTAGTGCAGGTGTCTGAACTGGACCTTCAGATGAGGCTTATTTACTAAACCACATGTCAGACAATGCACAATGGACTGTCCAGAGGCAGTAGGAAAAAAAAAACGCGAACCAACAACAAAAAACATACAGCTATTTCCTTTGGTGAAACTTCAGAAAAAAAGACGTGTTTGGTTGTATGGAAAAAAAAAACACCCTTGAAAATGAGAAACATTTTGTGCAATTTCATTAGGATTTACATCCTCTAATGTGAGATAGACTTAAAATCTATTTTTAACCAAAGAATCTTATTAAAGTAAGAAGATTGCCTGGTTTACTACTTGTAGTTGTTTCAAGCAGTGGTGGCTGATGATGCTCTTTATAAACAATAGGGAATAAATTTAAACAAGCTAAAAGATGTTTAATGTAAAAAACTGTAGCTTGAGAAAAAATATGTTGTTGTGGATTGCATATTTTACATGCAATTTATGCTGCAGTTTCTCTTCATTAACCACATCTCGCAGATTTTTCAAAGCAACAGCATGAATATTATTAACATGTGTTAAAAATGTGTTTAAAATAATGTATAAAGCTTTGTGTTTAAAGCAAAAGTTTAGGTATAATGAACAAGGGTGTCTGTATTTTATGTATTGGTTTGTACGCGTGTTGATATATAAACCAGGCTATGTGTGCACAGACACATGCACATATATATTGCTTTGGAGTTCGTGTTTTAATTAAGCTGAACTAGACCTTAACAAGAACATCCAATTCATAATTCTCTCACTCTGTTCTATAGATTCTTATTAGTTAAAGCAGATGTAATCCATTCTGAAATGTGACATGTAGAAATTGCTAGCATCTCCTTTTGTTGTATTTCTTTCCTTACCATTGGTTTCCTTTTACTACAGGAATCTCAGGAAAAGTCTTATAGCCTTCAGTTTTTCTCTGCAGTACTTCCCCTTTGTATCCGTCTTCCAAAATTGCTTTTGGTATCACGGTATTCACAGAAATTATCGATAATGGCAGATGCAGGACTTGAAAATTACAAAAATTAAAAACTTTAAATGTGAGCAATTGACAATACCCCATATCATTGCATGAAGCTAGTCCCAGTAACCTCTCCACTTCAGTGTATCCTTTCAGTTATAACTCTTACGTACAACACCTTCGCTGTCAAAAAAATGTAAACAAAATACCAAACAAAAAATAATAGCATACTCAAACTCAAACATGATATTCTGAAGGAGTATCTTTTGACATTTTGGGCATCAGTCTTTGAAATACACTCAGCATTGATTAAACTTACTCATGCTGATGTAAATGGGTGTATTATTAGGTCAACAGAACGCTTTCACAAATCCTTTCCCACTGTCTAATGTCAAGGACTAGCCTGAACTCTTCATCAGTAGCATGCTAGGATTTGGTCTATATCAAATTTTTCAGAGAAAGTAAAAAGTGTGGATATTTTCTACTTTTCAATGAAGAAAAAACAAGGCTTTGCTTTTTTTGGCTTTTTTAATTTCCATTTTCTTTTTCATCTCAGTGAAAACAAAACCAAGATACATTACTCTGAAAGGCTTTCAGAGTGCCTGGATGTTAATTCTCATACACTTTGGATGCTGGAATCAAGCTACATGACAAATTCTAACGCTCCTTTTGAAGACACCTGTGTGGCTATACTATGTCTAGTTAGGATAACATTAGCCAAATGGAAGTTTTATAATGATAAGTTCCTATTGATGACAACTTTCATTTTGGGATAGACATATAGTGATATATTACTTTACTTAAGCTTTATATAAAAAAATAGAAAGTAGAAAAAGTAGAAGTTAGTACAAGCACGGAACAGAAATAATTTTATAAATGTATCACAAACAAACCATATTTTCCCTTGAAGAAGCAGGCTGAATATAACAAAAGGCACTTAAAAGACATTAAGTTCTCATTTCAAATACCAGTAAAATCCTTCTCCTCTTCCTCCGCATTTTTACCAAACTGATCCTGCACCCTATCTTTCTTTTCGCTGTATATTGTTTGTTGGAACAGGTTTGCAGCTTACACATCTCTGCACTGACGTTTGTTACTCATGTATACCTGTTCACTGATTTGGCAGAATCACGGTGGCATTTCACCAGCTTTCAGTGCTGCTTATTTCATCTGATGAGTGTTCATATTTCCCTTCTCCTAAGGCATCCAACCATATTTTTTGGACTTGGCATAATAAGCTCATCTTCAAGAGACCATCTCCACATTACCGCTTGATAGTTTGTATGCAATGTATGTGAAAATAGATTAAAAACTAGCTGGAATCAATTTTACCCATTTTGGCACAGTCAAGCTGAGAACAACATTTGCTGATAGTAACTGCTTCACTTTATGGACATAAAGATAGCACATGAATTCCAGTATTTCCTTGAAGATGTGTGATGAAAGCCTAATACATCTGCAAGCTTTAGCGAGGGTCTGTTAATAAATTACACTTCCACACCTGACACTTAGGTCTCCCAGTTTTCTCTTTCCTACAAAAACACTTACAGCCTTGCACCATGAAAAGGCATGCAGGCCAACACACGAATTCACATCATGAGTCTTATCCTGGTCCCTGTCCCAACTCACTGATAACCTGATACAGCATTTGAAGAGCCAAAAAAGAGCACAAGGAGGGCTCTGGTTTTGGCAGTGATTGTGACCAATTTGTACGAAGTGTGTGCAACACCAAGCACCCACAAAAAATAACATAAAGCACTTTGCATCATCTCTGCCCAAGTGTAATTGTGGTTGTAATTGTGGTGAAGGGACAAGGGGGGGATTGAGTGTAAATTGTCCACTTTCGTTCCGTATTGGGATGAAATAGTTTTGATTTTGGTGTGGGGAATTCTTTTTTGTTGATGTGAGTGAAGTTTGTGAAGATTGTGTGATGAATGTGGATTTTAATGATAATTTTTAAATATGTGATTCATAGAGGCAAGGGGTGGAATGTATTGGGTTTGCGTGGCAAGGTTTTGGTAGCGGGGGTGCTACAGTGGTGGTTTCTGTGAGAAGCTGCTAGAAGCTTCCCCTGTGTCCAACAGACCCAATGCCAGCTGGCTCCAAGACGGACCCGCCGCTGGCCAAGGCTGAGCCCGTCAGTGACAGTGGTAGTGCCTCTGGGATAAAGTATTAAGAAGGAGAAAAAACCCTGCACAACAGCAATTGCAGCGGGAAAGAGGAGTGAGAATGTGTGAGAGGAACAACCCTGCAGACACCAGGGTCAGTGAAGAAGGAGGGGAGGAGGTGCTCCAGGCACCGGAGCAGAGATTCCCCTGCAGCCGTGGTGCAGAGCATGGTGAGGCAGGCTGTCTCCCTGCAGCCCATGGAGGTCCATGGTGGAGCAGATATCCACTGCAGCCCATGGAGGTCCATGGTGGAGCAGATATCCCCTGCAGCCCATGGAGGTCCATGGTGGAGCAGATCTCCACTGCAGCCCATGGAGGACTCCACGCCAGAGCAGGTGGATGCCCAAAGGAGGCTGTGACCCCGTGGAGAGCCCGTGCTGGAGCAGGCTCCTGGCAGGACCTGTGGCCCCGTGAAGAGAGGAGCCCACGCTGGAGCAGGTTTGCTGGCAGGACTTGTGACCCCATGGAAGGGACCCACTCTGGAGCAGTTGGTGAAGGACTGTAGCCCGTTGAAAAGACTCATATTGAAGCAGTTCGTGGAGGACTGTCTTCCGTGGGAGGGACCCCATGCTGGAGCAGGGAAGAGTGTGAGGAGTCCTCCCCTGAGAAGGAAGGAGCGGCAGAGACCAGCAGTGATTAACTGACCGCAGCCCCCATTCCCCGTCCCCCTGCGTCCCTCAGGGGAAGGAGGTGCAGAAATGGGAGTGAAGTTGAGCCCGGGAAGAAGGGAGGGGTGGGGGGAAGGTGTTTTTAAGCTTTGGTTTTATTTCTCATTACCCTACTCTGATTTGATTGGTAATAAATAAATTTCCCCAAGTTGAGTCTGTTTTGCCCATGACAGTAATTGCTGAGTGATCTCTCCCTGTCCTTATCTCGACCCAGGAGCCTTTCGTTATATTTTCTCTCCCCTGTCCAGCTGAAGAGGGGAGTGATAAAGCGGCTTTGGTGGGTAGCTGGTGTCCAGCCACGGTCAACCCACATCTCCCTCCTCCCTCCCGCTGCAATTGCTGTTGCTCAGATTTTTTCCCCCTTCTTAAATACATTATCCCAGAGGTGCTACCACCGTCACTGATGGGCTCAGCCTTGGCCAGCGGCAGGTCCGTCTTGGAGCCGGCTGGCATTGGCTCTGTCGGACATAGGGGAAGCTTCCAGCAGCTTCTCATTCCGAAAGTAGAATGATCACTCCACGATCATTCCACTATTCACTCTCTAGCTGTGTTCAGTCCAAGTTTTGCCTGTTACCTCTCCCAATTACTATCCTTATCTCGAATTCCTCATGCCCCATGTCGGGTGCCTAAAAGGACTGTGGTGGGTTGACCCTGGCTGGATGCCAGGTACCCACCAAAGCTGTTCTATCACTCCCCTGCTCAGCTGGACAGGGGAGAGAAAATATAATGAAAGGCTCCTGGGTCGAGATAAGGACAGGGACATCACTCGGCAATTACTGTCATGGGTGAAACAGACTCGACTTGGGGAAATTAGTTTAATTTATTACCAATCAAATCAGAGTAGGATAATGAGAAATAAAACCAAACTTTAAAAACACCTTCCCCCCACCCCTCCCTTCTTCCCGGGCTCAACTTCACTCCCAATTTTCTGTACTTTCTCTTCCTGAGCAGCGCAGGGGTTCAGGGAATGGGGGCTGCGGTCAGTTCATCACTGCTGGTCTCTGCCATTCCTTCCTCCTCAGGGGAGGACTCCTCACACTCTTCCCTGCTCCAGCGTGGGGTCCCTCCCACGGAAGACAGTTCTCCACGAACTCCTCCAGCGTGAGTCCTTCCCACGGGCTGCAGTTCTACACCAACTGCTCCAGAGTGGGTCCCTTCCACGGGGTGCAGTCCTTCAGGAAAAGACTGCTCCAGCGTGGGTCCCTTCCATGGGGTCACAAGTCCTGCCAGCAAACCTGCTCCAGCGTGGGCTCCTCTCTCCACAGGGCCACAGGTCCTGCCAGGAGCCTGCTCCAGCACAGGCTTGCCGTGGGGTCACAGCCTCCTTCGGGCATCCACCTGCTCCAGCGTGCGGTCCTCCACGGGCTACAGTGGATATCTGCTCCACCGTGGACCTCCATGGGCTGCAGTGGATATCTGCTCTACCGTGGACCTCCATGGGCTGCAGGGGGACAGCCTGCCTCACCATGGTCTTCACCATGGCTGCAGGGGAATCTCTGGTCTGGTGCCTGGAGCACCTCCTCCCCTCCTTCTTCACTGACCCTGGTGTCTGCAGGGTTGTTCCTCTCACACATTCTCACTCCTTCCTCCCGTTGAAATTGCTGTTGTGCAGGGTTTTTTCTCCTTCTTAATACTTTATCCCAGAGGCACTACCACTGTCACTGACGGGCTCAGCCTCGGCCAACGGCGGGTCCGTCTTGGAGCCAGCTGGCATTGGGTCTGTTGGACACAGGGGAAGCTTCTAGCAGCTTCTCACAGAAGCCACCCCTGTAAGCTCCCCACTACCAAAACCTTGCCACGTAAACCAAATCCACCAATATGATTTGAGAAGTTTGGTTACCCCATGATGTGCTTTCGTTAGCTTAAACAGGAGGATACAAGAGTCATGTTACAACTGCAGGGCATAACGCAAAGAGCATAAGAGGAGCAAGACTAAAGCATCCATTAGGAAAAACAATGACATTTCAGAATCAAAATATTTAAGTTCTGAGGCAAAATGTTTTTGGTTACAGATTTTTTCCTTAAAACTTCACATTTTCTGCAGCAGAAAAATTTGATAATCAGCTGAAATTTTGGCCTAAATATCGAAATTTGACACCACTTATTGAGGTTTGAATAATGTTCTGTTTATTGTCCCATGAAAGGAAAGATTTCCTGCACTTCAAAACTAATAGCTATGTGTCTCTGTTAACCAGGCAAGCAGGGGCCAGGGGTTGGGATTAATATAATACCATCTGTCCAGTCTCCCCTTGCTCTTTATCTAGTAAATGGATTCTTTTTTCTAACATGCCATACAAGAGCAGTCCACAGATATTGCTCCATACCTAAATATCTATTAAAAAAGTACAGCAAAACGAATTCAAGGAGGGTTCGTACAAAATGAGGGAGAGCACTGGCCTAAATGTAGGTCTTCCTCTGTAGGAGAAAGGGGGAGAAGGATTGCTTGTTTTTTAACCTTCTATTTATATTATCATCTTGATCTTAACTCTGTGTGTCTATTTCCCCTTGCAATGGGAAAGTTTGCAAGTTCAGAAACTCTCCATCCTGGGAAGTGAGGACCCAAGTGCTGACAGCAACCACCAGAGAATGATGGGCTGCTTTGAAACCAGAGCTTTCAGAGACAGAACTCCAGAGGCTTGATACATAAAAGTTTCTCTTCTTAAAAATATTGGTAATCCCATGTTGATAAAAACTCAATCGGTAAATAAGTCATTTTGAAGCAGTGCTGGTATTAGATACACGCATAACTGGAAGCACCAGTTTAAATCAGCTAGATTGCTTTAAATTAGCAGGATAGAACTGGAAGTGCTCCTAGCAAACCAGGCTGGAACATCAAATTGGGGTATCCCAAGACTTCAGGAGAATTTGCACGTAGATTCAACTCTGAATCCAAAATTTGGATGCGTGTGCTGTGCAACCGGTTATGATACATCCATAACCAGATCCAACTATCTGATAAAAAAAAATAGCATTAGTGGTACTTCTAAATGAGTTTCAAAGCAGCCTAGCCCACAGCCAGGCTGTAAAACATCCTGCACTTCTCCTCGCTCAGTGAACCCTGCTTCATCCCGAGTAAATCACAGCACAGAATGAAAGTCCAGTCCAAATTAAAACACCACAGATGAATGATAGCCTCCGGGCTTGTGCAGTTAGCTGATTTTCTCTAGGAACTCAAGCTCAGCTTCATCCCATCCTACTTCAGACATTTAATAGTGTTACCTATGTTAGATGCCTACTAGGCTTGGCCTCCCCTGCCATGGGCTGGAAAAGGCAGACACTGCTAACGGGTGGCTGGTCACAGGTGGATCCCAGGGGCTGTATCTCAATCAGTTTATAATTAAGCAAGGCAGAGCCTGTTGCCTGGCTCTGAGGGCAAGGGACATGGTATGGATCACACCTCTATGGCTGCCTGGCCTCCCTAAGAGCAGTATGGTGTCTATGTTGTGGAAGAAACCCTGTTCCTGGCCAAAGCTGTGCCAGGGACGGTGCTAACGGTGCAGGGAACGGGTAACTCTGTGGGAAGCATGCACATGGGGAATTGGGATGAGTAGCGTAGGCATGGGCTGGGGTCCCTCTCTGCAGAAGGGTGACAGAAAGAAACCAGGGAAAACATGCTCTTAATTTGGGTGACTTACAGGATCATGTTGATGCATGATCCAAAAGCCCACTGAATTAAGCAAAAAGACTCTAATTAATGATAATGTTTATAGGGCAGATTATTACTTTATTATTTCCTCAAACCTTTGTTAACTCTGGTAACCCTGGCACAGTGTAAATTCATTAGCAATGTTGTCTTCTGTTCTGCATTGCCCAGGCAGCATGACTACGTCTGGGCTTGAACAATCAGACTGGGTTGCTTAAGCCAGGATCCTTCTGAGGCTTCACCCATGACATAGCTTCAGCATTAAGTATGAAGTGAAGAGTAGAAATGAAAGGAGATTTATTATAAAACAAGAGTGCTTGTTAGTACCAGCTTGGACATGTGATGCTATTTGGAAAAGTGACAAGTCTTTTTATACCAAGATTTCAGTGCTACGCATTAGAGTTGCCTGTTGCCTACTGCACTATACTTCTGCTTACTCCCTAATCATTTATAGAAAAGACATGATCCAAGTCTCCCAAGCTTTTTTTTAATATCCAAATATAGTTCACTGCAAAACTGGAGATGTAATCAAACTTCACACCAAGTCATAAGCACAGCAGATCATTTTATCTTCTCTCACCTTGTTCAAGCATCTCAGATATCTTTTTTTCTGGGCTGCAATGTGATTTACATAGTTGTGTATTTCTGCCCTTCAGATCAGGGCATGTTAATCAACAAGAAGATAGCAGCCAAAAATACTTTTCTCTCTTCTACCAGTAAGTAATCAAGTCTATGAGGTCTATATGCAACCCCAAATTCTTGAACTAAAAGTTAAGGCAGCCTCTCCCTGGGGAAAAGCTAACTTCATTTATAAAACATATTTGATTTCCTTTTTCTAATCTCTCCGTAGCCTTTTTACACTGCTGCGTGCTTTAATTTTGCTTTCAGTCAGAAGTTTAAAAACTTTAGCTTCTAATAACTGGAAAAAAATGGTTATTTAAAGATAACTGCAACTTGCTTAACATGCCAGACTATCATATGCTCACTGCTTTGAAGCTGCAAATTAATGACGAGCAGGAACAGTGACTATCTTTCAGAGGAAACTGACCTCTTTCTAATGGCTCATCGCTAATGTCATCTGTCTGCTGCATCTCATTATGTGAATTTCACGGAGTAAGAAAGTATCTTAAGGCTGTGCACAAATAAAAAGGACCTTCTAGTATTGAGCACTTTGAAAATTTTTGATCTCTCAAAATACCTTCCTTAGATACTGGTTTCCCCTTTTGTGCATGGCACGCTGCTTATGTCATCTATTCTCTGTGACTAATTATGTTAATTTTGTGCCATAAAAGTAACTGAAGGCTGTTAAGGAATAAAAGCTTTTGAGTGGCCTTATTTCATAAACACCCCTTTTGAACAAGGCGCATTTAGTCATATTTGCAGTAACAGAAAGAGTCTTGTGCTAAAAATACAACAAAGGCTCTTGAATATGGCCATTTATTCCTACTTTATTAGGTAATTTATGAAAAGTATGAAGGGAAGCCTTTTTGTTACTATAATTTGCATAAAGCTGGTGCCCCATTAATGAGATAACTTCCTGCCTTTTGTGTACCACCAGCTGGAAATAGAAATATAGGAACTTTTCTGTCTCCCAATTACTTAACCTGCTGAGTTCAGAGTTGGAGAGTAAACAGGATT
The DNA here is from genome assembly GCF_034638445.1 of Ciconia boyciana. Lineage (NCBI taxonomy): Eukaryota > Metazoa > Chordata > Aves > Ciconiiformes > Ciconiidae > Ciconia > Ciconia boyciana. The sequence goes on along the minus strand of NC_132943.1, from coordinate 4,066,735 downwards.
CATATCAGTCAAAGAAGTTGATTTCTGTGGCTCTATCTAAAATATTTTTGTTTAATTAAGGAGCCAGTGAATGTGAAACGTTAAAAATGTACTAAATGTCCATCAGCTACATGGGACCAAGCCTTTAGACCTGCGCTTCAATTTTGCACCTGTCTTTTTGTGCTGTCAGTCACAATTAGTTGTGCTACAGACTGTATCCATCACGAATCAAGGCAGACATCGAAACCCGACATTTTGAAGGTATCTGGGTGCCAAAAGGTGCAGATGGGTTCTAGACATCATTTTAAAAATCACCTAGAAACTTGATTGGCATCCAGTGCCCAGACACTTTCGAAAATCCCATTAATTGCCTCTCTGGTGCCTAATACTTTAGAAATTCTGATCTGGATAGAAAACTCCCTGCCCTAGAAGGAACAACTGAGCATGTCCCAATGAGAAGAAAATCTCTCACTGATCTGTATGCCCAAATTCAACCTACCTTCGGATCGGCCTACATGGTATAATGGTACATGGTACTCTGCTTAAAAAGAGAGGGATTCACTTTTTTTTTTTTTTCCCCAATCAGTTTTCTGCTTTAATAGCAGCATGTTGACTGCTGAATTAAAGGTATTGTTTATCAATTTTGGCATCCGAGAATCATTTATACATAAGGTGATGACTTCGCCATAAAATCAATGGACCATCTCCCTGTTTAGGTATTTTTACACTGTTTACTATCTCCAAATTTATTTCAAGTGACTTAATTATAATTAGGATAATGAAAACTCCTTAACAGTATGCTGAAACATATGCAGGTTATGAAAAAAGCTACGTATATAATAAGACTTTAAATTTCAGCTGCACAGATTTTGTGGAGTTTGAGGTCAGTTTGTTGGAGCATTAAAGATTGCTCAGTGGTCAAATTGCTTGATTAGCTATACCAGCCTAATCTGTTAAATCTGAATAAGAGGCATCCTTTGCTGTGGAGTAGAGCATGTGACAGGTTTGTACTCACCATACCCCACTGCCGCTCTTTGCTTATACTTTGGGGGGTCCCTGCTTTCCCATTGCAGAAAAGATGGTCTTATCACCGTCCAACTCTAAAGGAGGAAAAGGCAATCAAAATCACCTTTCAGACAGTAAAACAGATTCAATCCCAGTTTGAAGAGTCCTTTCACACTACCCTGTATATCCAAACAAATCACTGCAAACCCATACATCACCTCATCTAGTTAAAATATGGATATATTTAGAATAGCTGCAATATAGTTGCCACTGGCATTTTAACTATGAGCTAAACCACGACTGCTGACAGGCTAAAGGTTGTCACAGTCAAGGTCCTAATTACTCTACAAATTGCAGCTAGATGGTAAGATTCATCTCTTGCTTGAGGCACTGGGCTGGGGAGGAAAGTCTCCACGGGCTCCTTTCAGGGGCAGCGGAGACATGCAGACACCTCTAGACTGGGATTCACAACTCATATGGTCTGATTCATTCCCAATTTAAACGTCTTGAGTACAGACTTAGGAGGTATGAGTTGAGACTCAGATCATTTTTAGCCCAGTTTGCACTTAAAATAACATGGTTCAAATTATACCTCAAGGGATATCTGAATATGAATCTTGAAATAGTACACAATCACCTAATTTTCTGCACATGGCACTACGATTGCTGTGTTTCTACCTGTGGCAACCAATGAAGACCACAATTTTTCCCAGTTTGCACACACCTTTCTGCCAGATTTTTCCCTGACACATTAGTGACATTGAATGTTTTGTGCAACATAATTTGGTGCTAGAATGGTGCTACTTTACTAAAAGACTGCATGAAAAACATGTGTTTCAAGGACCTGAAGAAGACTTGGGAGAAGAGGAAGAGAATTAACTCCCAGCATGTGGTGTTTGCAGGACCAACATGCTCGTGGTGCAGCAACTCAAGTAGGCTGGAAGCATTTAGAGAAGTCTATTGTGTTGCTTCTCTCTTCTAGGTGTGAAGTATTCACAAACAAGAGCCACTGCTCTGCTGCAGAGAAACCTAAGACACTGACCTCAGGTCTCAGGAGAAGGTACTCCATGCAGACTGCTGGCCAGAAGAGCAGGGTACAGCAGCTCTCTAAAGATCTATACCACCTAGAAGAAGTGACTGTTTCCAAACCACGTGCGCACAGTAATGCATACTGTAGGGTTACAGAAGCATTTAGGAAACACTGTCCTTCTGCTGTTTCCTGCTTGAAAAGCAGAAATGGAGGTGGCAGCATCTTATGTGCAACATTGGAAGATAAAGTTATGTTCTAGACTGAGCATCAGGGAGAGGAACATGCAACACATTCTCACTCCTGACATTGATTAAATAAATCTCATTAATTCACAGCTTTTGGGGTTTTTTTCCTCCTCAGAGACAAGAGTTTTCTTTTTTATTCTTTTTCCTAGGTAAGTAGTCTTTTTGACTCCCTCACAAAGCAACTTCCCTTTCACATTTCTCTTTACATCGCTCTGAGTCCCCATGCCCCACAAAGGGCTGGTCAGCACCCCCTGGGCAGGAGGCTCTGCAGTGTCCCTCCAGCAGGAGTGGGAAGCATAGGAGATGCCCCTGAGGTCCTGCTCCTCAGATCACAGCCTTTTTGTGCACCACCAGGACTCGAGTTAGACTCCTGCACTCTTCAGGTTGGCTGCCCACATAGCCAGCTATATGGGTTGGCCATATACATGCCCCACCAGGTCCTGCCAAAAGCTTTACTCAGCCAGAGAGGGAAAGGTCAGGGAAGGTGGTGTAAGGGCACGCAGAGTGCCTTCGCTCCTCTTCCTCCTCCTCACCTCTGCCCACAGGTTGCAAACCCCAGCCAAGCACTTACCAGGGAGGTATTTTTGCACATGGCTGTCCCAGACTGGTGCCAGCTTTCCAGAGCTCTCCCCAGGTACATTGCAATGAAAGGTCAGCTGCTGTGGAGAGAAGGGAAAGAGAAAGAAATGCATCTTTATCTGCAGGAATGAGGAAATATGCCTGGAAAGACTTTGGGTGTTCAGTGTTTAAGATTCAGTGGAATATGAGTCTATATAAAACTTGAAATAAAAGAAGCCCATTGACCTATTTAATGGGACTAGTCATTAAAGCTACGAGAGCTAAGGAAAAAACAGCCTAATGAGGAATTTAAAAAATTAAAAAGGGAAAAAAAAAAAAAACCCTCTCCATGCCCACTAGCCCAGGGCTAGCTTAATTAAAGTCAATGTAGAAATCTGCAAGAATAAAGAAATAAACAGCTAAATGCGTTATTTTTATCCCCATATTCCTGGCTTCTCATTCTCTGTGATTGGTTTCATTCTCAAATAAACCAACAGCCTCTTGTTTGCTTTCTATTCTCTCTCTAATTTGGATAAATATAAACTTTGCTAGGCAAGTCCAGAAAATAAGTTGTTACCCTGAATATGAAGCTCTGATGAACATTGTTTTGTGATTCTGATAATTACGAATATTTATAGTATGTGGTTTAAGAGGGCAGCACTAATTGGACAACGGTTTCTGGACTCTCTTCTCAAAGCACTTAAATGATAAATCATTCACCAAAGACAGATAATATAAATAAAGCGATAGATTGGCTTTCCCTCTCTCTTCCTCTCTTTTGATTTACAAAACAGCTCCAACGAGCTGTCTGTGGCCAGAAAGCCAGTATTACTGTGGAGTTAGAACACTGTTATGTCTGTTTACAGTGATTTGGGAGACTAGAGGGGAAAAGTTTGAATCAACAAATATTTTCTACATTCCTACTGGTAACTCCAAGGCCCGTTTTCAGGGTGGGTTTTTTTTCCCCCCTTGTCTGTTACAAGTTATGATGTGTGGATGAAGGCTTTTTCCCATGCAGTAATGACTGTATACTGAGATTTCAAGGGGCTGTTCATGACAATCCCATTTTCTGTGTAATTTCATGGTTGTCTTCTTGAATGAAGATATTGGCTGCTCTGAAGCAGGAGGTCAGATGCTCCTGCTCCCTTTCAGTATTGTTCCGGAGTATGTTTCCTTTCAGCTGATGAAAAGTAATTCATCATTTACACCCTTGAATTCTGCCAGCGTTTTTTTGAACAACTTTTCTTTCCCCGTGGTACCTTGGGCCCATGAAAGAGATAAATAGGTTCAATACAACGCCGGGCCCTGGATCCTGGGAGCAGGTTCGGCCTCGGAGGCCCTAAGCTGCCCCTTTCTCATGATGGAGTTTGTCACCTTTCTACCTCTGGAAGTCAAATTCTGTCGACTCAGCCATCTCTCAGCCTCTCTGAAGTGGCTTTGGCACCCACTGGGGCATGTGAGCTTAAAATTGATTTTTTTTTTAAGATCTGTCAAGTTCCCTTAAGGGAGCGGGCTGACAGCCGGCCGGCCCTGCAGCCCCTCACAAAGCCCTCAATGTCTAACAGGCACCCGAGGAACTTCCTTCGCGGGGGCAAGGGCCCCCAACTCCTGACGCCTCGGGAGGGCGGCGTTGCTGAGAAACTGGCCCTCTGCAGGAGAAACCTTCCTGCCAGCCTGCCTCTTTTTGGAAGTCTTTTATCCGTATTTTTCCTCTTTTTTTTTCCCTTTGAGAAGCAGAGATGTTCAATAAAATAGTCGTGGCCAGCTTGACTGGGATGCCCCTTGCGAGCGGTAACGCTCCCTGGCATAGGGTACGGCACCACGTGGCCGCTGGTCACCTCCACTCGGGACAAGAGGACAGTGTCCCCCACATGCCCCGGCGATGCTCTGCACCCAGGTAGCATTTCCACCCACGGCTTCCGCTGGATTGTGCAAATAATTCATTGCAATGCCCCGTAAACCCCCCAAAATGAGTGGACAGGTAGTCACAGGCAGGGAAAGTTACAAGGCGAAGAGAATAAAGGGAAGATTTTCAGCTCTTGGTATGAAAAAAGAGAGGGGAGTATATTTTAGATAGATATTCCATTCTTTTAATAGCCCCTGACATACATGGTTGCAGCAAAAGGCATCTAAAAGCAGGACTGCTAATTGGAGTAAATGAAAACCCCTTTGCAAACTGAGGCTTCGATTCCTGAAAATTTGGTTCCCAGAGACGGCCTTGGCACTGCCCAAAGCAGGCAGGAGCAGAGAGGATGGACCTTGCCACCACGGTTCCATCGCGCAGCCTCGCAGGTTCTCTGTGAGCATTTCAGAACCCAGCCAGGTAAATAAAATTAATTTTGAAGGAAAGAGTTGTCGGCAGATTAGATCACTGGAAAGCAAAGAAAAGCTTGTTACAGAAACACCTCTGAAAGGGGCTCAGTCTAAAGCCATAATTTCAGTGCAGTAATTCTGAACTATTCCAAGGCATGCATTTAAGCGTTTTCAGACACAAAGAAGGTTAGTAATATAACCCCTTATTTATTTTTTTGGTAACTCTCTCTTGTTTGGAGTAGTCCTTTAGAAGAGCAAATAATCTTTCCACTTGATCGATTTTTGTCGACTTTTTGCTCAGCACATACTGCCGTTGGGGACTAAAATATGGAATATTCCCTGGGTTGGCTTTTTAAAAATACAGTATGGCTCCTTCCTCCCTTTGCTGCAAGTGTTTTTTTTTAACAAAAATATCATGTGCATCAACATTATCAATACACATTCGTGGTGGGCAAAAGGATTGGTTAATTTGCTGCTGTAGTGACAGCAGGGGGAGCAAAAATCACTGCGTCATGGGGGAATTCACAATAATACTGGCTGTTAAAAAAACACTTCTGAAAAGAAATAGACAATCTGAAGAAAACAATTCTTGCATGCATTTATTATTGCCAGCCAGGCTAAAGCTGTAGGTTAGCCCAAACTTTGCTATGCAAACCATTAGCAGAGGCAAACAGCAGCTAGGAGAAATTATAAGTATGAAACAACAGTCATGAGAGAGCCAAGCTCTTTTTAACTCGTGAGGGGAGTGCTGGAACCCCCTCTGGAAGCAAAAAGGGACAATGAAGATTTGCAGCTTGTCATAAGTAATAGCTTTTTTTTTTTTTTTTAACTGTATGCTCTGCTGCAGGGGAGGGATCTGCAGCCGACCCCGTGCCAGGAGGCAGTGCTGGAGCCAGACCTCTCGGTGCTTTGCCTCTGACGACTTCGGGTTAGCATGGCCACTGGTGGTGGCACAGCCCTGCCCAAATATAGTCCCAGGAGCAAACAATACAAGGCTCAACCAGTTATGAGATTAACTAAGTTACCTCAGATACTTGAGATATATCCACACTTGCTGTACGCGCCCTTCTGCTCACGCTTTCCCTTCGGAGTTATGGGCTACCCTGTCAGGTTTTGGAGGTATTGACCATAATGAATGCTATCAATAGGTCTGGATTCCTTTAAAGTTTGATTGACTCTTTGAAATCACATTGATTTCTTGCATCCCATATTGCCAATCAGGTCACATTAAATGATTATGAAATGAATATTGTGATATCTGTCATGTTTGTCAGTTCTTCAGGTGAGGATGCACATGTTGCAATGTAAAGCAAAATACTCCTCCTTTGTTCAACAGCTCTCCATCTGCCCATCCATCCATCCATCTGCCTCTGTGTATTCACACGCAAAAATAAAACCTGCTAAACAAATCCGTTATGTCTTTTTCTACACTATCATGATTTGTGGATGTATTTTTCCTTTCAATTTTCTGGAATATATTCACAGGATATTATTATCATCTCAAATATTTTTTCTGCAGTTAGCATTCCGTATTTCCTTTTTGCTTTTCTAATTAGCCTTTCAGTTTGCTTCTGCTTATTTTATATAGCCTTTCAGCTGCTCCACCTTACCAGATTTTGTATGTTTTTTTCAACACCTTGTGCTTATTGCTTATCTTACTCTTTTCTATACAACCCTACTTAGCCACATTGGGCATTGTTACCTTTATCCTTCTTTAGACTTAAACCAGGATGAATTTCAAATGTCCTCCAACTGTTTCTGAAATATATTCCAATTTTCTTCAGTAGATTTACCATACATTATAATAAAATCCTGATAAAAATTCCTTAGCGCACTTTGCATTCCCTCAAAGTCAGCCTGCCATAAGGCTTGCATTGCTTTTTACTCCTCAACAAATATTTTAAATCAAATGATGTCGAGATCACTGGATCTTTCATACCTCTCCAGTTCAACACCCTTTATTACCCTTGGCTCAAATCCTTGAATTAATTCAAATAGTTTCTGAAAGACAATTCAATAAAGTGCACAAGAAACTAGAGGCAATCCTACGTTAGCTTTAGAGACGTGAGTATTCCCTCTCTAGTTTTACCTTATTGCAGTCAATAACGGAGTAATTAAAAGCCATCTTTATCAAAGTTCTGGCGCTCTTGAAGACCTCTCTCATCTGTAAGCAAAGACCTAAAAGTTCAAAGAATCATTCAGAAAACCACCTGACTACCTTTATTGTGCTTAACTTTCATCAGAATTTACATTGCTATGTCAGCCAAAATACTTGCAGCATTTCTGTCTGAAGACACTCATCTCCCTGGAATACTGATACGGCTCCTCCTCCGTCTACCCTTTCTTTCCACAAACCCCAGACTAGTATCTCAAAACCTCAATTTCTTGCCTCAACCATATCTGTGTTATTCCAATAATATCATGCTTATCCTTGATACTCATAGTTATCATTGATAAGTCTTTGATGTAATAAATCCTTGATATAGTATCATACTTATCCTTGCTATAAGATATAATCAAAAATGAAAGCAGAAACTTAAGATACAGAGTAAAATATATTACTTGCCAATTTTCCACAGTAACTTTTCATCATTACTCCAAAATTACTTTTTAATGCAAGGAGTAGTTCCAATCACATAGAGGCCCACATGATTCAGATACTATCATAATCACAATTAGATTACATTACTGCAATCAGGAATGGAGATCATTAAGAGAAAGAATATAAATTGCTTTAGTTTTACAAGTACTGAGCTAGCAAAATTATAATTAATCTCCATTTATAATCTTTTCTTTCATAGAACTGCAAAGCATGCTACTTTTTTTAGGCCATCAATACAAATTAGAACTAAGTAATAAAGCCCTAACTACTACTACTGTGCAGTTCTCAATCGTAGAAACTTTCACATTACGTTCAGAAGGCTTTTCGCGCAAACAGTGCCCTCAGCGTAGAGGGTTTTTTCAGTGCAATAAGTCCAGCCATTTCTACAGTGAGTTTGCTGTTTATAACACAAAATGCAATCAAAACTGTCTATCCTTCTTCCGAACAATGGATATGAAGTCTGCTTCTAAAATTGGATGATACGTTTTCTGAGAGATGAGAGAATAATGACTTAGCAGCAGAGGCAAAAAATGCACAAATACCAGATTTCACAAGTTTTCAGAAATTCCACTAACAAACAAATATGCAATGCTGTCAGGAGTTGCGAGATGGCAGACAAGGCCTCATCTGACTCCAATACATACTGCCTCATTGAATATACACAGCTCTGATAGAAATTTTTAATGTTGTCATGTATGCTTTTCCTCATTTTAATTCTCCATTTTGAGAAACAAGAATATTAAAACCAGTGGCAGTCTTGCCCACAAGCTAAATACTCTTCTAGACCCAAACCATACCTTCCCTGACCGATGAGAAAGAAATTATGCGGAAGAAAAAAGGAAAAAGGAAAACCAAGTGTGGCCCCTTTTTTAAAAGCATAAGTGACTTTATCTCTTGGTTATACAAACCAACCTGCAAAAGCAACCTTACAGAAAGTAATTGTTGGATATTTGCTGCTTTAGAGAATAAATGACCACCCCTGGACAGAACCTGTTTAGTGCTGGCTATATGGCAAAGGAACAAGTTTTAAATCCAAGTGAAACAAACCTGCAAGACCACTATGGATTCCCATGGCTAAGTTCTCCCTTCACTGTCCCTATATGCAGGCAGTAACTGCAGGAGAAACCCCAAAATGAAGAGTTTGCGCAAGACCTCCTGACAGTAGGGACATTTCTACAACTGGAAATATGGGAACCAACTTGTAATCCTGTTGACCTGTCCAAATACGTTCTTCCTTGATCTGCTGCAAATGACTTGGAGAAGCCATGAAGAAAATCAGCAACTGAAGTCCACTTTCTGCCGGGAAATGGACATGGGAATGCTTTGGGTCCCCAGGATTGAGGGTTGCCCGCTGCCAGGGGATGGCCCGGTGTAAAGCCAAATGAATTATGGCTTTGGATCCACATGGTTTATGGACTTCTCTAAGGTCAGAAATCTAGAACCAGCTAGAAAACTTCCAGGAAAAAAAAAACCACCATGGTTTGTTGTTAACGTTAAACCACAATCAGTTACAAATCTCAACTCTACCTCACCCAGTCCTTGTCCAAGCCACCAATGAAATGATTAAATAGGGTCAGCCTGAAAACTAACTTTTAAACTACATAAGCTGACACTGGGCAGTTTATATATTACTTTAAACAGTTGTCCTCAAAACAGCAGCTTATTCAAACCTAATCTGAATCCACTAGTACTTTAATTCCGTACATCCTATACTCAATACCAAATGTTTTATTGAATAGATCCTATCCGCTCCACTGTTTTCTTAGACAACGAAGCACTTAATTTGAACTGGTTTTATTCAAACCCCTTATCTTCTGGAGTCCGCTCTACTTGCTCTTACTCAACATCACCAATAATTCCTGAATGCAGCCTCTTAAAGTGTTAATACAAGTATCAACTATAATATAAAAATACATTTTCAGGCTTCCTTACCATTTTCTGCAGTTCTTCCTGACAGTAAGCAATACACATACTGTCTCATTTATGTAATGATTTTCTACCGTGCAGGTAATTATGAGCCATTCTGTGTGACAAGTAACAGGCCCAGACATACTCCTGGGACCAACGTGACTTTTACCCCCTTGGCAGCAGAAGGAGGTGCATGACTCCTGTCCCTACAGCTGACTGCGACTGGGTCGTCGGCTTCTCGGTTAACTTGTTTTCCCCCCACAAAGGAGCACGGAAGTTCAGCGGTGCTTTCAGGCTTAAGTATGTCTGAACAAAGGAAGTTTTGGATGACAGTCTTGGATGTAGGCCTTTAAAATCTTTGTACACTCTATTTCAGATATGCAAATGCTCTTTTGGATATGGCTCTTGATCAAGTTTTCATGAACATCCACATTCCTATGCTGAAAAGCGTGTGAAATCAGTCATCTACCAGACCCAAGCAGAAATTGCTTGATTTCAGTTTCCTTGTCTGCCTTTTCTGTATGCCTGAAATTGTCTTTATCATCTGTCTATGCACTATTTATATTAAAATGTTTTTCTTATCTCCTGTAACCAATTCAGTTTGGGTCAACATTAAAACCATTCCACTCACTTCAAAGAGATCCAAAAGAATGCAAGAGAAATATAAGGAGAAAACTATGAACATTAGGTAGCATCCAGGAACCAGTGTAAAATCAACATATTTGCTATTTTTTTATTTTAAAAGTTAAGAGTATGCAGTAGTTGTTATAGCACACTTAAATGAACAAACAATATTTGACCTATTAAAATGTTACAGATATGGAACTGGCAAAAGTCTTGATGAACACTGAAAATGTAATTCACATGCTTATGTCAAAGTGGATAAGGGGGTTACATATGTTAGGGGTTTTTCTGCTTTTGGTTTGTGGGTTGTTTTTTTTTAAACCTGCCAGCAAAAGAACACGATCTTAGTGATATGTCAGAGATAAAGTTGAAACACCAGAATGCCCATGGCAAATTCAGGGAACAAAGACTCACTCATACAGAATAAGAATGAGCGGTTATGTATAGCATACTATTAACTTAAGGTGTTTTTGAAAAGCACAAGTGCTGAACATCAGCAGCATACGCACAGACATATACATCTATTTTCTTACACCTACAAGTTTTCTCCCTGGTGCAGTGGAAAAGGAGCTTTTGAGCTACTACAATGATGGACACATTGCTGGAAACCAGATAAAGAGAATAATGTGCCAGAGTTATCCTGTGTATAACAAGGCAAAAGCCTCTGACATAAAGAGTAGGATGCTTTTTCGAACAGTGAGAAGGAAGGACAGCTTTCCCGCTGCAGCACTGACCCATATGTAGGCTAGACAGATGAATCAAGTAGTCAGGTATGAGGCACAGTGAAATAAATCTCCTTTCCCAAGGAAACCATTAAAGAAACAAGTGTGAAATCAATGTGGTACTCACTGTTATTTGCACTCTCCTCTTTCACTGAAAAGTGAAAACATTTGGGAGGGTGTGTTGTTTGCTTTTGTGCATGTGTTTTTTAAGATAGGTCCAGTCACTCTTGGATCTGGTGCGGCACAGACCATCGGGAAGCTCTGTGAGGGCAGCACAGAGAGAGCTGGACCTCTCCGGCACCTTGCTGCAGAGAGGGAGAAAAAACAATACAGTGATTACACAGAAGATGTTTCAGGGAGTAGTGTCTATAGCATTAGCTACACTAATCCTCTCCCTAAGTCGGACTTGTCTTGTGATGGACAAATTATCCAGCTTAGTGAGGTATCTGGGATGGTGATAGCGTCTCAGCTCTTCCATTCCCTCCGTTTTCACAGCCTTTCTTTCAGCTGGTGAAAACACCCGATGCCCCCCCCTTTGCAGAGCACTGTACACGGGGTGGAGGTCTCACAATCCTCACTCTGCCCTTGGGAAAAAACAGGATGTCCTTTCCCAGTGCTGATAAAGAAAAATTGAACCATTTCCTCAAAAAGTTAGTCATTTGTACAAGCGGCAAAGGTGGTTTGAATGGGCATGATCTACAAATAAATGTATTCCAGGCACCTAAACTAGATGTGTGCTATATATTCTCATTCCCACCATATGGAGGAAAAAAACCCACCTCTATCCCACATCAAAAGCCAATAAGAGAAGCCAATGTAGGACTGAGATGAGTGACTAAGTAACATATCTTTATTTCCCAGTTCCTGAAGAGTACCACGCTGAACTTCTCAACTTCAAAATGTTTCATAAACATTAAGATGTAAACCATTAGGAAACTACTATGGTAAACACCACTCTTCTGCTATAGTGGATGCCATGCTCATAGAAGTGCTAGCATCCTGAATATTCTCTGCACAGTTATTATTTGTTGTCTTATTTCTAATTAATAAAAGTTACAAAGGATTTAAAATATTTTTGGTACATATAAACAGAGAAATAAAAATACTTACCTTGGTAGGAAAATATGGAAAGAGCCACGAGAGATGAAGGAATCGGAAATGCTTTCTACATACACTCTATGAGTTTATCAAAGAGAAATTTAAGGTGTGACTCAACCAGTCCACAGGTACTTAAAAGAGTAATAGGATATTCACAATTGATCCTTCAGAAGCCAAGAAAGGTAAGACAAAAACCACAAAAGTTCAAGACAGCCTTATGTGAATAAGGTAAAAATATATGTGTGTTTAAGAGTAGAAGTAACAAAATCTTATAACAGCTTACCAGAGTTGTGGGTTCTCCATCAACATGTGTTCAAATTAAAGTAAGTTATGGTTCTAAAAGATATACTCTTTTTTTGAGTGGGAATTAATTTAGGGAGCCCTATAGTCTGTACTGTATAGGTCAAACTGTATCACGGCAATGGTTCCTTCTGACCTTATGAATTATAAATGGTTTAGTGACCAAAATGCTATCTTAAAAAATTAAAAATACTCTCTCCAAAAGCATAGATTTCAATACCAGAAGGGTTCAGTCAGTTCTTTATCATTCAGATGTAGATAAATTGAGTCCTTGCACTTTTCTCTCTATCTCTTTCTCATAAAATCTAAGTCCTGTCTGTTCTACATAGATATTCCTGACATTTTCTCACAAGAGCTGTGATTTACTCCAATGTCTTTAGCCAAAAATATTTCTTCTCCCCTCTGTTCTGTGTTATGTGCTTGACTAAAATTAAGTGGAAATAAGTAGGATGGTAGTGGGAAAATAAAAACAGCAATGGAAAGTCTGATATCACCAAATAAATACAATTTTTCATCTATTTTTTAAGAATTGAAATTAACATTGTTTTGTTCCAAAGAATCTTGAAAATCCAGAAATTAGAAATATGTGCTATACTAATATGAGAATATTTTCATGAGGAAAAAAATTACAAAGCTATTTTTAAACTGATTATTTCAGGAAAACCAGGGGAAAAACCATAATAAATGAAGGAATGGGAATCATACCTTCAAATGAAAGTTTTCTGAATTCAGAAGAATTCCTGAAGCCCATGGTATGTGAATTCACCAAAGATGGCCTAACCTATAACAGAAGAAAAGCAATATATTGAACCTGCTATATACACAGTATATATCACTAGTTCTTTTGGATACCTACCCTTCATAAGTTATACATTTTGTGTGTGTGTGTGTTAAAAATAAAATATATTAGCACTCTTCTAAGAAAATTATTTGGATTCTTTTTCTTTTCTTAAAGAGTATATCATATACTAGTGAATAATATGATTCAAGAGAAGCTATGTCCCAAAATAACATGACATTTGAAAGAGAAAGTGTAGGTGTGTGTTTTCCAGGGGGAAAAATTATTAAAGTATCAAGGTTTTTGTCAGGGATGGGAAGAGACTAATTCCAAAGAAACTGAAAATGGTTTTTTTGTCTATTCATCCTGAAGGTAAAATTTAGTAATCTTTAAGAATGAAGAAGTTATTACTTTTTGTATAAATTCACTGCATAAAAAAATTATAGGAATGACAAAACATTTTGACATTTTAGAAATGAAAGCCTACAAATTAAATAGAAGCAATTAGCTGAAAATCAATTCAATTGTCCTCCAGGTCTAGGGCTAAGTTACAGGTCAGCGATGTAGTCATGTAAATAAAGTTTTAAATACCTAATAAAAACAGCCTTTCCAGAAAACAGGGTAAAAGAGCCTTATTTATGCCTTAATTAATATCTGATAATGCAGCAAAAAATGGGATTTGGCGTAATGACCTGAAAATTGCTCCTGTCTCCACAAAGAAGATCTATTGTGTGCCAGGAGAATGTCTGAGGATGGCGCAGCTGAGATTTCTTCTTCCAGTTCTGGTGTGTCCCAGTCCGTGCAGGGGTCATCTAGTGGTGAGTGAATTCCTCGGGAGCCGAAATGGTGAGGAACACTGCTAGTTGCCCTCTTCCTGGTTGTCCTACACAGTCCTCATCCTGAACACAGAATTCACAATCTTTCTTGCTAAAAGAGCCTTATAAAATATTCTCCTTCGAAAGCCACCAAAGTTTTCTTGCAGCAGACTTTCTGCATCTGAAATTTCCATCAGGGTCGGTTTTGCCCGGAACATTTCACATGAGAATTATTTATGGATTGTTTAGGAAGTATTATGGGGGCTGCTATCCTGTAAGAAAGAGATTTGTATTCTGGAAATGTTTGGCATCTCTTGGTAGTAAATACGTCAAAGTAGACTGCAGAGTATCTGGAACCTTCGTGTGATTAGATAGGACTTTCCCCTTCATAAAGTAGCCTTGTAAACGAAAGATAATTGGTAATCTATTGAAGTAGTTTGGATGAAATTATTTCAAAGTACTTTCATTTGTCTGTGAAACTTGCTATAGTTCATTTGCAGTGTTCGCAGAAATGTTTTACCTTACAGAATGCTTTCTTTTTTAAGTGAAATTTATTACCTTTATTATCTGTACACTGTCAGCTCCATGCCACCCATATCAGGATTATTTCCACCTTTGGCAACGTATAGTCCCACAGTCATTTTGAATGGTTAATATTTTCACATGATAATATGTACAGCTGAATATTTAAACTTTTAAACTAGAACTGAAGAGGAAATATAGTGAGGCCTGGAAAGTGGCATGATTTGACTTGGCATGCTGATATATAAACCTACACAAAATTTTTTCAGTAAAAAATAAAGGAAACAATGACTGTGGGAAGCAAAACATGTATTTTAAACCCTACAGTCCTTCATAAGAATGCCATCATTTTAAATAAAAGCTCTGTCATATTTTTATATAAGAAGAGGAAAGCAGATACAAGACATATCCTTCCAAAATCTCCAAATCCCAGGTTTTTAGCTAGGCTCTTTCTGTATATTTTCCCTGAGTGAAGTACAAATAAATAAACAGATAAATAGTTAGATGGATGGATAGATAGGTAGATAGACAAACAGACTGATAAAGGGGTTCATTACTTCATTCAAAGCACTTCATTACCTCATTCTTCCTACATGAAATAATATTCACCAAGAAGCAGAACTTTCCAGGTTTCTCTTCCAGGCTTTTTCACACACTATTACTTCCATTTAGAACTTGCCTGCTGTTGCTAGATCATCATTAACACATAGGGGACAGAGCACTATATATAAGAAGGATCGTTAGGAAGCTTGCAGGGATGGGGAGAGCAACATTCGTTGAACAAGAAGATGAAAATCTGTCCTACAAAAATCTCAACTGGAAAAAAGGCACTTGCTCAGGCTCTTGGTATCCTAAATTAGCAAAGGCCTTTAGAAGTTTAAGGAATTAGGAATCTGGGGACATACTGACCTGAAAAGACCTCTTTCTTCTACTACAAATGTCCTATCACCACCTCAGGAAAAGTAACCACCTACACTCCCCCCGTGCTCCATTCAAGTATATGGAGTGAAACAAATATATAGGTTGGACAGGCTTAAATTAAGAACAGCTGAAAAATATAGACCAAAATAAAAGGATTTTCTCCATCTGCTTTTTGACATTTTCAAGACGCATTACCTTAGTCATGAATTCCTGATCCTCTACTATCACGACAAAGTTCAACTTTCACTCATACCTAGGATTTTATTACTACAAAAGGGCTACAGACTAGGAGGGCTGGACGGGGTATTTATCATTGGCCAACTAACTGCATCTTAAAAACTGCTAATTTTGATCAAAGAAGTATGGTAGGGGTCCTGGCCAGAGGCCCTCTCCTTTACACATACCATCCTACATCTTTGTGGGAACTTCCCAGCCCAAGTCAGCAATCCTCGTCTGCATGGTTTGAAATGGCAAACTTGGGCACCGAATTCACTTCTTGCAGGAAACGCAGGTGATAAACTAGCCACCGGCATTTGTGATGGTGAATCACAAGATGATTCTTGTTTCTTTAAATATTGAGCATTATATTGAGTAATATTGTGCGAGCGAAACAGTGCTAAAATGCACAGATAAGGTCAGTTTAGGAAACAGAACACATGAAGCACAAGCAGATCAATAGGAAACATGGCAGTTAAGCTTGCTGCATGGTGATGCAAGTTACATTACACAATGTACGTGTTTGCTTCATTAATGGCAGCTCAAATCAAGGCTTGAGAAGTTCCAGGTGTTTTGATAAAAGCCAAGCTGTATCAGGTTGACATATTTCAGATTTACAAAGACAGAAGAGGATAGGAAAGGGCAAATAGCATAATTTGTCCCGTCTTTTATTGTAAATCTTTTAGTATGGATATTTTGCCTAGAATTTCACAGATATTAACCAGAAAAGCATCTTTCCAACATTACCTGGGTAATCCATTTCTACAGTGATCCACTGTATCTCACTGAAATGCCTAAAGATACTGAAAGTTATTTGTTTAGATGCTAGAAAAATAGTTGTGCCAATAAACACTGGCTTTCAGCTTAGACTAATGAACATAGACCAATATCAGTGTAACTTGCAATCTACAGCTTGCTGAAGCTGAACTTAAGTTTCTAGCAACTGGGTTAGTTAAGTGACGTTTAACGTTCCACTCTCATCTTTGGCTGCAGTTTTCTGCAGTTCAGTATAAAAAATTCACTGATAAGTATCTTTAGCTAAACTTCATAGGTAATTTATTTTTATATATATATATATATATAATATAAGATTATATATTATCTATATAGATAATATTTTATCTTTATCTATATATTCTATAGATAGATAATAGTATAATATTATCTATCTATCTATCTATCTGTGAGCTGTAACCCAATTCCTGGCTCCCACTGAAACTAGCTTTCTTGTGGAACAACTGGTTTTCAACCAGTCAAGGCAAAAGTGAAAAGGGCAGCAAAGCAAACACGTACAGCTATTAAAAAGACAGCAACAGGACAGTAATTGAAGTCTCTTACAATTTCGCACATGCTTCAAAATGGCGCCTTTTTTTGCTTTTTTTTTCTTTCTATTTTTTTTCAGGATGAAGCCCAGCAAGCATGCACTGGCTAGACACGATACTACTGAGGGAGGAAAGCTAGGATATGCTCCTTCGATGTTATTGTACAGTTCTCAAAATTGGACTCCAAAAATCTTTTAGCTCTCAAATTTTCAGGATTAAACGATATTTACTGTAACCAGTACCCAATCAGAGGTAATCTCTTAAGGTAAAGGCAAGAATGTGCTTTTGCAAGATCTCTTAGGGCTTCATTCAGATTCTGAATAAGATGAGGCATAAACCTGAACTTTGTGTATCTCTACAAAAAGGAAGTAATCTTGCTTTTTAGAAATCTTGCTTTTTAGAGCCTCTGTTTTCACTCTGAGTGGAAAAGAAATGAGAGAAGCTGACAAGGAAGGGAGGTGTTTCACTAAGAAATATATGGTAGCAGTCTTTAAAAAAGGTGACAGGTATCTGTGATCTTAATGGAGTGAGTTCTTAATACTTACTAAGAAAATAAAAGGAAACTAAACTGTAGAGAAAAAAAAGTTAGGTGAGGAGTTGAGGAAAACTTCTGGATTGTCAGGATGGTTACCAACTGAAATAATATGCTGAGGAAGTTAGGAAATCTCTATTACTGCAGGCATTTAAAAAGAATTAAACAAACATCTGTCAAGACTGGCATAGGTATTGTTGATCTTACCTTGAGGCAGGGATGCATTAGGTGACCTATCAAGTCTCTTTTGCCCTATCTTCTGTGATTGCTGATTCATGTCTTTCTTTTCCACCTCCCTTGATGTCTTTACTTATGCTACCAGACGGGAATGTTCACTAATCAATTCTATCCCTACAGTTAATGCTTTTTCTTTATACAGACAGTTGGCTTGAGGAATCAGTTTCAGCCATAATCAAAACAAATTCTTAATAAAAGCACTCAACATATGTGAATCACTCCTCACTTACTACTACAAAGTTGGGATGTAGCATAGACTGGAGCCACAAAGAACACTTTGGAATAAAAACCCCCAACTTGTAGCATAACTTATAAGACCATTTATGAAACCACTTCTGTCTTTCAAGACATCTTTACATCATTTTCAAAAGAAACAGGTATAGGTGCTCTCATTCGAAAGATATCAAGTTTCTTATACTCATTATTCATATACATCAAAAAAATTAAAGAATATCGCGTTTACACAGTTTTAGTTACTGTATGGTTTGGTTTACAGCCCTAAGGATTTACAGCAGATATTTTTTTTCAAGTGCTTTCTGCTCTTTGCATTTTCTAGCTTTCCTGTCTTCAAAGTCACTAAATAGTTCTTAGTAATGTTTATATTTTACCAGGGACATACTGGTGCCATATACAATATTTTGCAGTGTTTTCTTCAAGGTTTGAATAACAAACTTTCTTACAGGTGGATAAAACATTCTTTACTAGACATTCATGAAACTACAAATAAGTTTATTATGTTATGGAGAAAGGCCTTAGAAAGTTCAATTTTCATTTGGAAAAGCCAAGAGACCTGAAAAAATATTTTTATAGATCATATAACATTAATTTAAATTAAGTCATTTGCCCCAAGAAAGAATATACCTCTCTAAATGGGGTTCAGGAGTTCTTAGATAAATATGAAGGATTAGTTCCTTTTTTGCTTGCATTTTTATTTATTTTCTCTCTTTTTGGAAAGCATTTCTATTTCCCTGCTGAGCTCAGACAACACATGCAGGATTTGTTTCCTTTACCATCCGATGTCTACACAGAGGGGAGAACAGAAACGTTATCAGTATTTGCTTTTATCTTGCTGCCCTTTTTCTTCTAGACACATTTTTGCCAAGTTAATAACTCAATAACAGTAACTGGTAACTCAATAATAATTACATTTGATAGTGTATTATATAGTAGGTTTTCATTTGTCAATCTTAAAACACTTCTCCAAGGAAGCTAAGTATTGCACCGTGTGATCGTACCAAGATACAGACTCATGATGTAACTTGCTCAAGGGCAGACAGCAGGCCAGTGTCACAAATGGGAATATATCTGACACTTCCTTGATCTTTCCTGCAGAGTGCCGTTCCCAGGCCTTTTTGCTTCATCATACAAGCATCCGCGTTGTACAATTTGGATCTATCATTCCTATTTACACATTTATTTATTTTTTCAGGATAAAAATGCCCAACCAATATCAGTTATTAGCAATTATATTAGCAAAGATATTAGCAATACATGATCTGGATTAACTTTCTACAATGAAAGAAAATGAAAATCAGAGTAGGTCACAAAGATCACTTTTAATATAGGCAAATTCCAACTATGCTTGTGCGTAACAAAAGTATCCTTATTACACATGTCCTTACTAGAGGCTATTTAAATGCAAAATACCTACCCTCAATCAGGTTGCTACACTATTACTCACTGGGTAGGAAGCCTATGTAAAGGACTCATGTGGGTATTTTACTTCCTATATTTTACACCAAATTAACTGCCTATTTGCCTGAGTAATAATAGGCTGCCATAACAGTAATAATGCATTCAAATATCAAAGTGGTTTGAAAGACATGCACATACACACTATTTCATAATACTGTATTCAAAAAATGAATACTGTTGTAGAAAAATTTTGAAAGTAATTGTATAACCCCATAAGACAAGTTTTGCACTAAGACATATAGTAAAGATGTGCTAAATTCAGGAGATTATATCTGGACAGCCTTTAAATCAAAGCAAAAGGGCTCCTATTAACTTTCATGGGACATGGAATTTACTCAAATCTATAAATTAGCTCAATAGAATTAATTGACTGCCTTCTATTTATACCCAATTTTACTTTACTCTGTAAACTTTAAGAAAAAATATCTGATTTCATAAAAATATTCTACCAATTTGATCCTTCATAATATTACCATACTTTTAAAATGCAAAATCAGAGTTAAATGTTTTAAAAGCCAGCTCTTTAGTGCTTCTCTTCAAATAAAATCACTGGTTTAGTTGCTGAACTAGAGTTTAGAATCAAATTTTGTAAAATATTGCACAAAGGAAAAAATAGCTAGTTAATGGATGGCTCTATATAAATTTCTGTAAAATATTAGCATTTCAGGCAGCATCCAAACGTGTGCTCCCTTTGTAAAGCAGATATGTTGCAGAGATATTCACTGCTACTTAAGTAATCTCATATTCAAACTACAACACAAGACAGTGTTTAATGTTCCAGAGCTTCAAATGATGGAAGAGAGGGGTCTTGAACTAGATGTGCTGACTGGAAAATAGCATCAAATGAGTTGTGAGAAATCTAGTGCAGACTATTTCAACTGCATCTTGAAGGACTTCCTTCAAAAATTAGCTCCAAATACAAGCAACATTACAGACAGGAAAAAACATCTAAGCTTGAATGCTGATTCTGTAATTCAATGTACAGTTTAAATGTGAGAATCGGGTAGTTACTTTCTGCAAAGGATCTATGTAAAGGATTGAAAGTCTGAGATTTCCGGCAGGATGGATCACGCAGGTGGAGGGATCAAGTCTCGGTGCCCATCCTGGCACGGCAGATCCCCATTTGGCATGTCTCACTGGGATGACACGGCATATAATGAGTTGTGGTAGACAATGTCATGGCCGTGCAGCTCCAGCACACGTTTTCTCACTATTCGTATGGTTCCTGGTGCAATTGTTGTAAAACACTTTTTGTTAATGGAAATATTTTGATTTTGTGTCTGACACACGCATGATCTATCAGTTACCATCAGTTTATGTGATTGGCTTTATGTTTTGCTACGTAGGCCATATTCTGCCTCATCACAACTGTGTCAGATAATATTTTTGGAAGCCACATTTATTAATATCAAGCATACTAGTATAGCCATAGAAGTACCTCCGAAATCAGCACGGAACTGAATAGTTTGTGTGAAGAGGAAATTAAAGTGAAAGCTTTAGTTCCAAGTTTGGGTCAGAAGTTCGTAGTTGCCTCATTCTGGCAAATCAGCAGCATCCTTCAAGAATGAAAGAGATCACTTGACTACAAGTCGTAAACATGAGCTGTCCCATTGGACTTCTGTGCTAGACGACTGATATACTGTTAGGGACTCAGAGAACGGATGGGGTTGGGAAAGGAAAGAAGACAGTAGACTAGGAAGCAAGATCCCTGTGAAAAAGTGTACTATATGGTATAGTATGGGCTTTATTATATCTTTGGGGGCCTTCACTTGTTATCAAAAAAACTGCTGGGTGGTCAAGGACATTCAATCTAACAGGGATTTAGGCTAACTCGTAACTAATTAGAGACCAAGGTCTCAGAGCTATTCCAGAAGCTACCGTGTGTGGGTTCATGTAAACATAGACATAACCTAGAGAAGGACAAAGTCCCACGAAAGTGTGCCTGTACATTGCTCATCCACCTTCCTTCCCAGGCACAATACTTATGGTAAGAGCTGGGTATGCCACTGCTTACTGCTCCGTAGTCTGAACCAATACACCTACTGAAGAAAAATCCTACACATGGGATGTGTGTGTATATAAACATGCACTTGATGTTTTTCTCAATTCTCGTCACATGTTTCATTCAATAGACTTATTAATCAACCATAAGAAATGAGTTAAGATGTTGAAACAGTCATGGCCTTTGTTCTGTGTCAGTTTTGTTGGCTTAGCTGACATATAGCTATAAGGCATGACGGATCAAAGTAATTAAAGTTCCAATCATTTACCTTTCTATGTTCAGTGTCAAGACAGCTAGCCTTCACCCTGTGTTCAGAGCATTTTCATATTTTTTTCAACATGTTATAGCTGTGCCATTTGCCTTTCTGTACTTAAGAATTTGACAGCATTTCCATTATAAAGTTTGTATAAGAAGGTTTGAGATTCCCTCTGGATTCCAACTTTGCACATAAAATCGCCGACCACAGGCAACCCAAAACCAAGCAGCTAGGTTTTTTTTTTCTTTTTTTTCTTTGTTCATTAACTTTAAGGTATATTAGTCAGGTTTTGTCCATTACAGAACAAAAAGTTGCTAGTTCTGTTTCACTTAGTTTCAAGGTACATTTCTTGTGTTCTGTGAAACTTAAATGTGTCACAAAATTGTGGAATAGTTTGGGTTGGAAGGGATCTTTAAAGGTCATCTAGCTCATCCCCCCTGCAATGAGCATTCTTCAACTAGATCAGGTTGCTCAGAGCCCTGTTCAGCCTGACCTTGAATGTTTCCAGGGATGGCAAACATTCCAGGGGTCTACCACCTCTCTGGACAACCTGTTCCAGTGTTTCACCACCCTCACTGTAAAAAATTTCTTCCTTCTATGTAGTCTAAATCTACTCTCTTTTAGTTTAATACCATTACCCCTTGTCCTATTGCAACAGGCCCTGCTAAAAACTTTGTCTCCCTCTTTCTTATAAGACCCCGTTAAGTACTGAAAGGCCACAATAAGGTCTCCCCATACCCTTCTCTTCTCCAGGCTGAACAACCCCAGCTCTCTCAACCTTTCTTCATAGGAGAGGTGTTCCATCCCTCTCATCATTTTCATGGCCCTCCTCTGGACCTTCTCCAACAGGTCCATGTCTTTCCTGTGCTGAGGGCTCCAGAGCTGGATGCAGTATTCCACATGGGTTCTCACCAGAGCAGAGTAGAGGGGCAGAATCACCTCCCTCGACCTGCTGGCCACGTTTCTTTTGATGCAGCCCAGGATACGGTTGGCCTTCTGGGCTGTGAGTGCACATCCCTGTCTATCCCTTTATCCCCCAGCCTGTATTGATACTGGGGGTTGCCCCAGCTCAGGTGCAGGACCCTGCACTTGTCCTTGTTGAACCTCATCAGGTTCACACGGGTCCTCTTCTTGAGCTTGTCCAGGTCCCTCTGGATGGCATCCCATCCCACAGGCATGTCAACCGCACCACTCAGCTTGGTGTAATCTGCAAACTTGCTGAGGCTGCACTCATCCCACTGTCTATGTCATAGATGAAGATATTGAAGAGTACTGGTCCCAGTATGGACCCTTGAGGGATGCCACTCGTCACCAATCTCCATCTGGACATTGAGCCATTCACCACTACCCTCCGCATGCAACCATCCAACCAATTCCTTATCCACTGAACAGTCCACTCATCAAATCTATATCGCTCCAATTTAGAGAGAAGGAGGCCGTGTCAAAGGCCTTATAGAAGTCCAGACAGATGACATCCATAGCTCTTCCCTTGTCCACTGATGTAGTCACTCCATCATAGAAGGCCATTAGGCTGGTGAGGCAGGACTTGCCTTTGGTGAAGCCATGTTGGCTGTCTCGAATCACCTCCCTGTCCTTCATGTGCTCTAGCATAGCTTCTGGGAGGATCTGTTCCATGATCTTCCCAGGCACAGAGGTGAGGCTGACAGGTTGGTAGTTCCCAGGGTCCTCCTTTCTACCCTTTTTTTTTGAAACTTATTTTGTTCCTGTCATGAAATATGGTAGGCAATTAGTCCTAGTCTTTACTCTTCCATCATACAGAATACTTATAACTGAGAGTATGAAAACATTTGGACTAATCAAAAACTGGGGTATGTAGCAGGGAGTGATTTCTGGATATTTCAAGAACAGGGGGTTGGTTTGTCTTTGAATCCAAGCATGAATTCTAACAGTAAGTGCTACTTTTCCCAGATTAGAGAAAAAAAATGAATTTTGGTTAAGCCAAAAAAATAATTTGAATCTTGGGAACAGTATTTACTAACTAAATACAAACAAGCACATGTTTAAAAAGAAAAAAAAAAAAGGGAAAATCATAATCAGGAATGAAATAATCCACAATCAGTGAAAGTGTCTTGTCCTCTCTATACCTTCTGCACCACAATGTTGCCTACATTGTCTGGCTGGATCCCACCAGGCTGTGGAGCAGGAAGCCATCTTCTACTTCTCATCATGGTTTGCATAGGACCTTGTATAGGACTGACACTAGGCTTTTGGCAAATTTTAGTTAAGGACCCTTTGCACGTTATCGGATACTGGTGGTTTACAATCTCCCATGTCCCCAAGTCTTATCTACTGCACACAACTCAACTCTAATACAGTGAAAACAAAGTCTGCCAGGGTTTTCTATGAAGGTATAATACAGGATAGCTTTATAAGCTTTGCTTTTGCAAAGGTCATATAAAATCTGGTAGTTTTATTACACTTTAGAGAATGAGAATGGAGGTGTAGAGTGCCCATTATTTGGCACAGCAATCTGAGATGTTTTGGGAAATAACCCACTCTGCCTACATGCAGTAGCAGACCTTCATCCAACCAGTTTTGCCACCATGTATAGCCTGCATGACTCCATAATATGCAAAGACTTTTCCAGTCATATATCAGGCCTTCAGAAACACAGTCTGGAGGAGAAGATTAGGTGGCTTCAAGAATATTAGTGCAATTGCTCCCAAATATTCTGTTCCTACTTGGAAGGATTTGAAGAAACAGTGGCAAGGGGAGATAGAGGAGACATAAGCTGTCTCCTTCCAAGTTATACAGTGAATGATAAGAACAGAGCATTGTTTGTAAAACTCATTCATGAACGGAAAAGGAGGCTAATTAAAAATGAATTTCATTTATAATAAATACCTCTACCAGCATTTCTATAAATAAAACAGGCAGCAGTTATTATTCTACTATGTATTTACAAGAAACGGGCAATTCTAAAAAACAATAGAAGGACATCCCATTCCTCAGAAGTTTATGACAATAAACAACATTTGTTTATGACAAATCATAAGGCACCACCTGCCTTGTCAGAGTCTTTACAGGCCCATCTTACTTCAAACTCAATCAACATATGTTCTACTATTTACCTTGATAAGAGTAGAATCAAGCCCAAATTTCTGTCATTCCTCCCATAGGCATCTCACTTTTCTCCCTTCAATGACTTTTTAAAGTTCCCAGAGCATGAAACATCACTTTGATGCTGCATCACATCCAGTTAGGAAGCTCTGGCATGTAGTGTTATGTTTAAACCAACATGCAAATGTAATCAGGAATGACACATCGTCCCAATAATGCAGTCACTCAACTTTGAGAAACTCAAACAGACAGATTATAAAACAGAGATTCTCACAGCCACAGGTTTGTGCTTTTGGAAATGAATCTCTAAGTCAAACTTAAAGAAAGTTTGACAAAGATCTTAAAGAAACATGCTCTAAGTCTGTCAGTGCTTAAGAAGAATTTGGACAATGCCCTTAATAATATGCTTTAACATTTGGCCAGCCCTGAAACAGTCAGGCAGTTGGACTAGATTATTGTTGTAGGTCCCTTCCAACTGAAATATTCTATTCCGTTCCATTCCATTCCATTCCATTCCATTCCATTCCATTCCATCCCATTCCATTCCATTCTAAAGTTTTAGTCTTTAAAACATTCACTCAGAGTTGGGCGTTGAGATCTGATGGGGAAGGCCCACAACCTGCATGTTGCCACAGGAGCATTAGAGCTGCCATAAAATCTGAACGTGCAGCTCTGAGGGTTTTCCTTCCTCATCTCTACAACACTGGCAGGACCAGCTGAACATTCCCAAGCTATTGAACCCAAGAATAGGAGGGGGAGGAAAGTGAGATTTTTCTCACCTCTTTTCCAGCTAATTCTTGTGAATATTTATTGAGAAGACCAGATTGTGCTAACGTCCTCTTGGAAATAGCCCCTGTCATGTCCCACCCAGTGGCCAGGAAGATTATGAGTCCTGTCGGGGTGGGAAGACCTTCTACCCCATCGCTGCTCAGTGTGACTCACCCAAAAAGGGCTCTACGTGCTTTGTTAAAGCAAATCTCACATGCTGATGATTGGTCTCTACCCCCATCCTCTGTATCTGGGCTAAGGACACCCGGTCCCGGTGAGGGTTTAACTGCCCGGTCTTTCAGGTCTTAAATGGCAATACACACTTGTGTGGGCTTTCTATGTAACTGTGACCCTCAGTGTTTTACTAGCAATATTTATTTTGGCTTTACAATACTCCCGTTATCCCTATTATAAAGATGAGGGAAAAGGCACAGCTAAATGACTTATCAAGGCTGACAAAAAAAGCAAGTGTCGCAGCTGAGAATAGAAACCAGATCACCTGAGGTTTCATTTCTGGAAACATTTCCCCTTTCCTCTTCCTTTGAATCTTTGTTTAGTACTGGGGCAGGTCATTTGAAATCTGGGCAATATTCAGATATGCTTTCTTTCCCAGAAGGAAATAAAGCTTTACAGGCTCACTTTACAGAGGCAGCCAGTCCGCTCGGACTGCCGAGGTTTTGCAGCTCTCACAGGACGCTGCAAAATCCAGCAATCAGACCTGTGCAGCCGGAACGCTTTCAGAGGAGATGGCAATGCACAGAAACGGCGTATTATCTAAAAACAGGCTCACACAATATGTTTCTATGGACATCAGAAACTAATCTTTGAAATGGTCCCTGATGAGAGCCGGATTGGCCCAAGCTGCCTTCTGAAAATGTTCCAATTCCTCCTTTGCATCCGGTGTGTGTTTATTGGAGAAGCAATAAGTTCTCGTTTAAATTCTGCACATGTATTTGCACTGTGACCTTTTTAGCTGTTACCTCATGGCTATATCTGAAATTGGTAATAAAATGCAACTCATGGTAAAGAACTGCTAGGTGATTTTATACAACTATAATTTTACACTCTCAAAAGGCAGAATATGTAATTCCTTAAGCCACACACGGGAACTTGGTGATACCGGGCTGGATTTTTGTTTTCAAAGCCAACACTGTGTGAATAAAGCCAACTCTATACAATGATAGAAATAATGAGTTAAACAGATATGCATTTTTGCTGATCTTGATGCAGAGTGAGAAACCAATATGAAGTCCCAATGAAGTGAGGATGCTACACAAATACAGCCACAAACAGCTCCCGCAGCAGATGATGGTGCATCTTAGTGGTTTTATATGTGTTTACCTATAACTGCTACATAAGTGTTTCTGAAGAGTCTCCTAAGTCTGCCACACTTTAAATAATTTCCAAGACATCCTATTGATGTGTGAAAAAATACAACTGATCAGTGTAATTAACGAGAGAGGGAACTCTGGAAAATCTGATTATATACAACCATCTCCTTTTCTTGTATTAATTTATTACATTCCAGAATTGTTCTGATTTTAAGATTACAGTAAGAAGCCTTTGTGTTAGGTAGTGGTCAAACGCAAAGAAAATCATAATATGAAAACCAAATATTTAATATCACTTTTTTTCCCCATAAAATCCACACAGGCAGGCTCCTGCCACACGCAGAACAGCGCTGAGCTCAATGGCCTCTGCCCAGCCACAACTTCAACTTCACTGACGCAACAGTACAGATACGGAAAAACTATTTCAATGCAGAGACACTATACACATTTTCTATACAGTAAACATACTCTGAGTTGTCCTAGCTTGTTTACTAAAATAATTAAGTAATTAGAAACTGTGCCTGGTTTTGTGGCCCTCTTTTCAAAGTGCAATTGAATTTACATCAGGCAACTTTAGAGTGTACTTACAATGAACGGACTTCAGAAACTTTTGGATGGCTTGGAAGACTGATCAATCCTTTGAGGAGGTTACCAAGTCATCAGGTTTTCCAGTATGTTACAACAGAGATCTGCAGCGAGTGAGAGCAGACATGTGGCTTCTCTGGCTGCGCTGCAGGTGAGCTCCTAAGGAAGGTCAGATCTGGAGGACAGAGCAGGGGCCACCAGGCACCTTCCTCCCCCCTGCAGCTGGGGGTCCCTCCCAGCAGGGTCTTTCAGTTCCACTTTCTCTAAATAGAGGCTTCCAAGTAGACAGTTGGAGTGCTGTCATTTTTGTTTTTCCGGGTGGAAAACCATTTGGAGGGATAAACTAGAATTTTCTGGCAGGAGATATAAAATAGGCATTTTCATTGAAAAGTACTTTACATATTGCCTCCTAAACATAACCCTAATGAGCTAACTCTACTGTAGTTCACAAATTAGCATGGACAAAGTCTAAATCAGAAGTTTGTCCTACCCTGCATTTCCAAATACTTATTGTTCAGGTTCAGAGCTCTTTAAAACATAGACAAGTATATTCATGTCTCAAAACAGAGACCACACATGTAGATGTCAACTTCCAACTAAAACAAAAAGACACAGCTAGCCAGTTTGTGAAAATGAGTCCATCTAGAGACATTTTCCCACCTATAGAAAGTATAAAGACTTCCATGCTCTGCCTATGCTTATTCTGAGTCTTAGATATTTCCTAAAAGATCTGAGCAATCAGATCCAAATTCCTTGTGTATACAGAAAGGCAGAGCACGATGGAAAAGCTATTCAAAATCAGATTCTGAAACACTCATACTGTGTTTTCAAATCAAGCTATGGGTATATTTCTAACCACTAAAGAGTGCCAACAAGTATTTAAAGCCTAAAAAGATTTAGCAGAAAGGTGGAGGTACAGCAAGGTAGCAAGATATTTGCCATTTGGAGCTACCCACAGGTACTTCTAGATTACCCACTTGCTGTGCACCGGCAGGGAAGGAAACAGTCATCTGCATTTCTGAACCGACAGCACTATTGCAACCCAGCAGGTACACGCAGGTTATGTGGAGAGATTTAAACTAGAGGCATATTTTGTAACTACATCAGCATCTTGCTTTTCTACTACACATTTATTTATTTCAGCTGACAACAGTCTCCCTGTCCAGATTTGCAGGGGCACAGTACATTAGAAAAACACTTCAGAGTTCAAATTTGGGTTTCAGTTCAGCAACTAACACCAATATAGCAAAGCCCTTAAGCATTTCTAGCGCCTTCACTGATCTGAGAAGTACCATAACTAGTAGCCCTGAGGCAACAAAACACACCGTATCTGGATAATTCTGAGCTTGCAGACAGTTTCCCATGAATCAGTGCAGATACTGTAACAGAGATGCCTGAATTTTTTTATCAGATTATACCTATACCAAACCAACAGTGGAAGAAGCCCCAACACCACTGATATTGGCATGAACTTTCTAAACACAATTTTTTGACACAACATTTCTATTTATATTAATGTAAACATCGATCTCCAAAAACATATCAGATAGTTATTACACTTCCTTCATCTAGAACCTCTTTTCATAGGTGACAAGACCAAAAGGGATCTGCTGGTGCATCAAATCCATCACACTATCATAACCAGTTTATGACTGTTTCCTTAAACTGATCCTGGTTTACCCCATGGCCACGTTTTTGCTCTCATAGGAAGATTACTCTGGAACCTCACCTTTCTAATGGTTAAAAGCTTTCTACTTCACCCACAGTTTGTTCATGGTCTGTTTAAATCTATTTGGTTTTTTAGTGCCAACATTGCCTTTTAGCTCAAACATATCTCTATGAATACATCAAGAAGTAAAATCAGTGTAGGTGAACGATCACCTAACCTGCATAAGAATAAATCTTAGTTGTAGGTGTGCTGGGATTTCACTTTATGCTTCTTCCCTATGCTCACCTCAGCCTTTGAATGCTATTTCATGGCTGATTTAAACCTAAGATCACAGCACCTCCAGAAGGAGCAGACCCTGTCCTCAGGCCCATCCTCCATTCACCTCTGTTGTGTCAGATCCCACAACAGTATGCCTTCAGGTGGGCTGGGTCAATTTACCTTTCTCATTGAAAACCAACATTGCAAAGGAAATTATAATAAAAACTATGATTCTTGGTTTTAGGAGCTGATGCATATGGGGAGAACCCTTCTGGCAGCAACCCACACAGAGCGGGTAGCGAAACCTTAAAAGCTAATCCCTTAATATGTCTGCGAGCCCCAAAGAGCACGCCAAGAAAATGCTGCTTTTCCTGGTTCCAATGGAGACCAGCTCTTAGAGCCCTGCTGACTGAAATAATGCAAATCCTCCAAGGTGCTATGTCACTATGGGAGCTTTGAAGGGTAGATCATAAACTGTAAGCAAGCATCTTCAACAAATTTCGATGATGTGATGCCTTCTCAAAGCAGGTTGCTCACAGGTAGCACTGTAGAGCAGCCTGGCAGAAAAGTTCGTCTGTGCTCTAGCTTGTATTGTCAGGAGTGTTCACTTAAGGCGTAAGTGATTCCTCAGTCATCTAAATAAAACATTTTTTAAGATTTTAGATTTTTACATTTGTACAACTATGTTTGAGCACCTTTAAAGCAAATTGCTGGTCTCACTCTAACCCGGTGCAGACCTTTATCCATTTAAACAAACTACTTCACAATTTGGCACTACAGAATATAATCTTGCACTTTTTCCTCAAGAGGACTAGAAACAGAGTAGCAAAGGTGGTTTAGATGAATTCAAGTTGATTATATTCAGCAGTTTTTCACACAAATGGTAATTTACCTAGTTCTAACTAATTCCATCAGTTGCTTATTTTTCCAGATAAGGTCATCTAATTCACCTCAAACTTGCCAATAAAAAACAGTTTTAAAAAAAATTAAATATCCATCAGTCTTATGGGAAATTTACTGAGCCTCTGAAAATGTTTCCTAAAACATCTCCAGTTTCCTTCCTCTACATGTCTAAAATCTGATTGAAAAAATGTTTTCTTGACCCAATAACGTGTCAATTTTTAAAAAGTTCTAATACTGTGCTTGTTACCTTCAGGCTTATCTTTATTTTTTAGGACATTTTCTTAGAAATTAATTCCTGAGATGACAATTTAGTAGATGCATTCATAAGGATACAAATAATATTTTCAACATTTCTTTAAAAATAGCTTAATTCCTAGAGGCACCTGTAGAGCTTTTTTCTATCAGTCTTAATTCTACTTTTTGTTATTACTGTTATTTTGCCCTTTAAAAGCAAACCCACTATGGTATAGTGAAATTATGACACTAACTCAATTTTTTTACATATATTATAAACAATGAATTTGTTTAAAGTGTTCATGAGTTTTTTCCCCCAGAGGTGATTCACTTCTCCATCTTTATCAAATTATTATACAGATTGTCAATACATTTTTGCAGGATCAAACCTAGCTTAAACACCGGATTTTTGCAGACAATTTCACTGAGAAAATACAAAAGGAAAGTGCCTTTCTAGTTCTCTGTCAAGACAGAACATTTTCCAGGTTTTCCTTTAGTAACATAGAAAAGTTAGAATTTCACAGATCTTTACACAAGTTCCTCATTTTCATACTAAAATGGTTTGCATTATGGCGGAATAATATGAATGCAAAATAATAAGAAAAAGTCACAAGAAGGGATTTTTTCATAAATTAAAAATGACAAAAATGTGCTTCAAATCTCACCATAGTGTCTCAGCTTATTGGGAACAATCTTATCCGCAGCGTGATTTTAGCATGGCCCTTTCTTCACCATTAGGCTCTAAAAAATAGTTGAATTCCAGACTAATAGTAATCTGTAAAATAAGCACAGAAGGTCATAATCTGGCTCCTAATAGGCATCCTGGTCTTCTGCTGGTGTCATGAAGATCCAGACATACACATCAGTAGCTTGATGGTGGCGTATCCCTAAAACACAGTTCTACTTCCAAAAGGGACTAGAGAACGGGCAATTATTCAGCAGATCTGTCCCACATGTATGTTTAAGATTACATTACCTGTGTTTGCATAAATACAAATGTTTACTACTGATTAGCAGCGTGCAGCAAGCACAGCCATGAAATACTCCTTTAGAAGGGGTCGTGCACCAGGAGCAGGCTTGTCTAACGAAAGGCCAGTTAGGTCACAAGTTTTTAACAACCTATAGTCAAAACACTAATATCTGCTAAAAATAGATAGTATAACATGGTCCTAAGCTTAAAATGAGACACATCTGTTCATAATTTACAACAAAACATACCATTTGACACACCTATGTCAACTGGAAAATGTAACAACTTTTGTTTAAAGATCATTTCCCCAGGTTTTTCTGAAGTCTTTTTTAGCACGAAGGAGTGCAAACCATTTCTCTATCAAATGGGAAGGGTTTTTTTTTTCAATTTAGAATGACAACTCATTCAAAATATTATTCAAATGTATGTGGAAAAAGCTTTCCAAAAAACTCTCCCATCCTAAATAAGAACATTCATTTTGAGTGGAATGACATTTTTCATTTGCCCTGAAATGATTGTTTTCTTTTTATAACTCCAAAATATTTTTTTCAAGTAGTAATGAACAGAACACTATAAAAGTCTCTTTTTAATTGCCAGAAAACAAACAAAAAAATGTCTACAGATCTACCTATGTTCTAGTTGCAGGATTAAATGCTCCTTTCACAAATGTCTGTACTGATAATTATAAAGGAGTAAGAGCAGCTGAAGACAGAAAAGGGGGGGAAACGAAGTTACTTATAAGCTGGCTTGGTTTAGACCTACAAAATTTTTATTGTTTTATTATTATAGATGCTAAATACTGTATAGGTTAGACAGTCTGGAGTGTCACTGTTGCAAATGCTGGACAAAGCCAAGCAGGAACATGGAGTCTCCAGAAGTCACCAGTGAAACCTCTTCCTCCTACAAAGTCCCTTCTGCACAGAGCAGGTGCCAGACAGGTAGTAGACCAAAGACAGTGACAACAAACAAAAGTAAGTTACTCAGCCTAATTTCTACTACCAGAAAAGTCAATGGCAACTTGTAACCAAAAAGTAAAAAAAAAAAAGTCAACTTTTTTCCCTAAAAGAAAACACACTTTGCAGGGAAACACTTTTGGCAGCAAATATGGATGCTGATATTGTGCTTTTACCCCACGGTTGCTTTTCAGTGCTTGACACTGCAGAGCTTTCCCGCAGCACCAGCAGCACCGAGCAGAGATTTAGGACATGAACCCTCATACCCTCCCCAAAAAGAATTCCCATGGCAGCAATAAGAACAGACTCACAGTCAGATACTGGTTATTTTTTTCTCCCCATATAACTTTGTGGTGTCTTTTATACTTTTACATTTTAATGTGTTTATTAGTAAATAAGTAAAATGAACAAAAATATTAAAGCCTATGTGTTTACCAGTGTATCTTGCTCTGAAATACTAGTAGAAGTAGGGCTAGGTGGAAGTGGACATCAGGATGAAACATTTGAAGTATTTTCCCTAAAATCACTAAAATGAGAGTGAGAGCAAGAAAAAAGTTTGGTCCCGATATCCTTTGAAGTGTTTAATCTCAAAAATCCTAAATTCATGCAACTCATTCTCTCTGCAGCAAAGCAAATGGATCCACGCTATCAAACAGAAGATCTTCATGTTTTGACACAGAGATATTATGACTTTCTGCTCTCAAATCATTATGTTCAGAGGTTTGAGGTCTTTGTGTTTATCATGCATTTTGTTTCCTAAAGAAGCCAAAAGCTAACCACGTTATTGCCACACCAAATAGATAAAAAATATTGGTGTCTGATTGTCACAAAATCATACAGTAGATTTACATTTTGCATGACTTCTCTTTAAAAAAAAAATCTATTTTCATTCTGTTATTTGCTTCTCTGCAAATACAAAACCTGATTCCCACCCCCCAAGGTATCTCACTTCACACTCAAGAAGCAAATATACAAACACTACTAGAACGATCTGAAGCAGCTTTGAACATTACACACCTGAACAAAAAGAAACTAAGCAGGAAAATAGACTGTTGCTACAAGTGGAGAGGAAAAAAAACCAAACCACCAAACAAAAACAACCCACCAAAACAACAATAAAAAAACACAACAGAAAAAAACTGCAGGCTTTTCTTTAAAAAAGTTGAACTAACTAACTATTCCGGTGAATTGGCTGGGTGTACAATGCCAGCTGCTGAAGCAGGAATTGAGACAGTCCTGGCCATGCCATTGACTTGCTGAAGAAAATAACAATCTCCATGTTTTAGGCTAGTTATCTCAAGAAGATATATTTTCTTATAGTGAGGTGCTGGGAAAAAAGAGACTTCACTAGTGTTCGTGATAACAAAATACTATATATTCTCTAATTCTTGATTAAAATAAATAAATAGACATATATAGGGCTTTATCAGACCAACATTAGAAGCAAGTTCAATGCCTGAAGATTTTAAATAGCATACATACAGGATGCATCCTATAAATGAGGACAGAAAAGACCTATTTGGACCTGAAAGAGTTTAGGTGTTTCAGGTAGAAAAAGGACAGTAGTTGCAAAATGTCATCATCCAAACAGTTCCAAGGATCATTTTCAACTGAAGTTCTACACAAGAGTTCAAGCATTTTACCTCAATTAAACTGATCTGCTAAAATATAGCTTAATGATTACATATGATCAAACAATGGCTTTCAACAATTATCCTTTCCGTAATTTCAAAGACTAGAAGATGAAATGGAAGATGGATACCGTCTACTCTGACTTCCCAAATAATGAAAACCATACAGCTTTCCATTTCCAAAATGGAAATTTTACTTCGAAAAATTAAAATGCGAAATTTTTTAACTTTAATTTCTCAACCTTTTTCAAGTTGGGAAATTTATCATAATTCTTTCCCACAGAAAATTTCAGGCTTGATCAATTAGCAGTTCTGCATGAAAAGGCTTTAATCAAAAAGTTTGATTAACTGACTTAATTGTAAAAGCCATGTGACTAATTCCCATAACAAAAGTGCCCAGCTTTGATACCCAATCATTTAATATATAGCACTCTATACTCATCTAAAACGCAAAACTCGTTAAGCCAAGAACGGAGGTTTCGCTGGCAGTTTTCAACGTTCACAGGCCTCTACTGAGAGGATACTTTCCTGCCATGTTCAATGTCATCCATACTTATTTGTAGTGACAGTATTGATTCTTTCTGTGAAGCCTAGAGAAACACTTTAGGTAGTCTGGAGTCTGTTCAACAAGACATTAAAAACAAGAAGCTAGACGAGGTATTGGTGAAATTATAAATCAGTAAAGGGGAATTTGTCCATCTGATGAGGACTGATGCTTCCACAGTACTCCTTCATGTGATATCTCCAACTAGAGAAAGCTCAGTGGAAGGTTTGCTGCACGTGAACTGAAGAAATCCATAGGCATGATATTTTGATCATCTCTGACAACTGGATAATGAGAAAGAGCACAGTCCTGGTGCACGCGGTTGGATGCAACTGCACATCAATAAGCACTGCAGATTACAAACAGAAGAGTGGTGCAAAAATATACTGTGGTTGGCAACTGTGGGTGAGGAGGAACTTTTGGCGTATATGAGAACAGAAGCTTATGTGGAGGCAGATGACTTACCAAAGAGTTGCTTGCTTTTTAACTTTGACAAGTGTTTTCTTTCAACGTTGATGATGTACCCGAGCTAAATGTATTGTTACACTGAGAGTGACAGATGAAGTTCACTTTTCAAGTCTTGCCCGTTTAATTCACAAGCAGTAGATGCATGATGAAAGTCTAATGGCACCAACAGTTTTAGCATAACTCTGTGGAAGAAAATATTTGCTGAAATATTTGTCCGGCTCGGCTACATTAACTAAAGCAGAGAACAACCAGCCCAGGATAGTAAGGCAGTGTGATGGGTAAGTAGATCGCAATCGCTGTCTCCTGAAAATTATGAAAACCAACAGAGTTCTCCGGAAAAGCATTGACTATTATCTTCATGTACTTAATCGCAGTTTAGGTGCTGTCACACTCGCTTCTGAAGTGCGATAAAATTTGGGCAAAAGAAAGGTAAAATATTCCAAGATCCATTTTGGTAATCAAAGCCATCTGACAGGCAACTTAGACCTACTTACAGCCTCCAAACCTGCACAGATACCACAGTGGAGTTCTTCTGCACCAGGAGAGGTTCACAAGAGTTGGTGCATGCTATCCAGATGGTCAAGAAAAACCCAAGTGACTCAAGCTGTTTTCCACAGGCGGTGTTCTGCGCCACAGTCTCGGTCAGCTCTGAGCAGTGCTGGGGCTTCACTTGGGCAATGCCCGCTCCGAGACGAGCAGCAGACCCAAGGTCCTGCGTAATTATGGTTGTTAAGGATTCATTGTAACTTTTCCTGGGCGTAGATGTGTGAGCACTAACATCCTGGCCAAATACCAACTTGGATAATTATTTTGCCTACCTAAATGTCCCCGTTTTCATTTGAATAAGGTATTCTTCATTTCCAAAGCTGTTATACAGTGCTGTTGAGCGCTGTTAAACAGCTGCAATATTTCACCCCAGAGATGGCTGCATTTCAGTTGTGGGTGATGTGATCCAAAGAGTTTGAATATCAGTTTAATCACTTTGGCATCCTTCAGGAACAAAGTCACTATTTAAATGTAAGATTATTGTAGAGAATAAAATTGTCAATAAATGTAGTAATGTCTATCTCTAACTATAAGCAATTACAGAGCTAATCTCCAACTCTCAAAAAATAACACCAGATGGTATTTTTCAGAAAAGTCAAAC
The DNA here is from genome assembly GCF_034638445.1 of Ciconia boyciana. Lineage (NCBI taxonomy): Eukaryota > Metazoa > Chordata > Aves > Ciconiiformes > Ciconiidae > Ciconia > Ciconia boyciana. Next base: position 4,030,513 of record NC_132943.1, on the reverse strand, counting down.
GTCGAATATTATTATATTTTTTTGCATTTTTCAGTACATCATGATGGCAAATAATATTATGTGAATCCTGCAAGTACAAGAAAAATCTGCAAGTATAACATTCTTCTCTTCCACAGAACATCCTGTGAATTCATAAATATTTACATTTTGCAAGTTATAATTATGTAGCACTGGAGGAAAAAAAAGCAAAAAAAAAAAAAGTGACTGTATATACAAGTTTATAAAAGAACATTCATAAATTAAAAATGTGCATTGTTCTGAAAATGATACCTACTGTGTTTTTTGTGTCTGTATGCCAAACCACAGGATAGCTTCCTACCTCTCTCTCAGTTGGGTAAAAATTATACTTGTAGGTTTGAACGACTATTGATTTCTTATTATGGTTTCTATTAATAGTTGTAAATCATTATGTATGAACTCATCATTTGCTAAAATAGAAAGAAAAATTTGTATTGCTACAGGGATAATCCTCCTTCACAAATTGACAAACACAATTACAGATGCACTCCAAATATATATTTTGTGGAAAAAACACAATTACTCAAATTGGTACAGTTAAATGCTATCTTGTTATTGGGTTTTTTTAGTTGATTTTTTTGTATTAGTTGGCTTGGTTCAGCAATTTATATATCAGAGGATAATTTTAGCGTTAATGAATCTGAACTGCATGAAAGTCTTGAAGTTGAGATTTCGGTTGCATGAATCCTATTTTTTCAGCAACCAGAGTAACTATTCATTGAAGACTGTTTTTACTGAAGGAATGTTACCATTTTGATTCATGAATAATCCATGAACAGATGTTGATTTTTACAAGTTCAGTTGTTATTTGAAATTGTTTGAATACCTTATACAAACATATTGCAACCTCTGGGTTATTTGTATTTTTTTTGTTCTATTACCATCTTCAACTATTCATTGTAAGATAGATTGTCTCCTCATACAAATAAATCCTTACCAATGTAAAAAAAATGATTGGACAAGTCACCCAGGTGTATTATTCATGATGTAAATTCTTTAGGGGAAAAAAAATTCCTTATGACCAGAAAAATCAACTTTTACAAATAGGAAAAAAGACAAGAGAAAATAATTTGTGCAAATGCATAATACACTGACTGTAAGATGGTCAATTCCTCTGAATGTTCTTATGAAAGTAAAAACTGTGCATAACCATTCATGGCAAATAGAAAAGGATTCATTAATATGAAAGTTACTTTGATATCTTAATTAATAGTTGTAAAATCATCTTTTTCTCTGTCTAAAGTATTTGTTCCGTTGTGTTGTTGAGATAAAAACAAAACCACAGTGGCAGCACCTTTCCCTTGTAGACAGACTTTCATTTTTGACCAGGAATGCTTTTCTATTTTCCCTTGGCTGTTTCTCTGCAGACAAACCATGCATTTCTTACTCTTGCTTTCCGTTTTCAAGCATGCCGAATTTGCATCCCCACCATACAGTTTATCACAGGAGAAGCCTGTGAACACAGCAGGTGACTTCCTAACAGTAATTTTTACCTTGTTAACTTGTGCAATATTGCACTAATTCCAGACAATCAATGCCAGATCTTCCAAGAAGAAGGAAAAACAGTCGCCACAACCGTTAGACTCAATCAGGTTTCCAAACCACTTAAAGCAATTGAATCTGAAGTCCTTTTGCCTACACTTACATAATATGCATCCTTCCCTCTTAACCTTGAGTTCGATCACTTTTATGTGCCCTCCTGGCAGTCACTGGACAGACATATATTGAAAAACAGACCATGACTCTAGAAGGCAACTCAGGGCAGTTTATTGGAGCTGCAGCCTCCAGGTTTTTCTGGCCATCTGTGGAAGATTTACATGGTAGTCTACATACAACTGACAAAACGGAACTGATCTTCAGAGACCTGGGAAGTGATTCTGGGAAGAGATTCTGGGAAGAGACCTGGAAGTTCTGGGAAGTGATTAACTTCTGTATTGAGACACTACCTTCAATAGTAGAAAGGAATAGTTGTCAGTAGGACCATGGTGACAGGTAGGCGCTGGCTGTCCTGTTTATTTATGAATATGGGGAAGGCAGGTGGGAAGGTCGGTGGGATGCTTTGGTTATGTCTATTACTTTTCAGAGCTCATTTTTACATGTTCAGGAAAATCTGAAGTTTGGCTAGCTATCACAGCTGTAAGGAGCCTGGCTTCTGCTCTTGGGCACTAGCCCAACACCCCTGACAGCCAGGGAGAAAGACTTAAAACTCATATTCTAAGCAAGTTAGAGATTTTTATTTACACCTGCAAAGCACTTTAAGATTTTTTGTTTGTTTGTTTGTTTGTTCTTTAATGTTTGGGCAGTTAGTAAAGCTGTCTGTGTGGCAACTGTGCTATTTTTATTCCTGAATCTCTCCCTGTGCATCATCTTCATGGAAGCTTATAACTGAGCCATTAGACCAGGTATGTTTATGTTACCACATATTTCAATGTCTTAAATATACTAATCCCCATAGTTGACAGCACTTATGTTGCAATGACCTGCAGTCATCTGATCAACTTCAGAATACTTACTAGCTATAATCAAATATATTCTCATCTCTTATTTGAACAAATCAAACAGAAATTGAATACATTTTTTTATGAACACTAGCAATATGTTCTCTTCTCTGATAATTTTGACATTAAAATTCCATTTTAATAATCCCATCCTTCAGGCTTTGCAGACTCTTAAGGTATTAAAGCAAAAATTATCCTAAGCAGTTAGATTATAATGTATTTAAAGATTAGACATTTCATGTTGAATATTAACTGCTCCACTTCCCAGGGAAAAAAATGATGCAGGGTTTTTTTTCTTGTATAATTTATACATTTTTTGATAGGTTGACTATACAAAGTTCAAACCTTTTATGAAAAAATACTATAAAATATAGTCATAGTCCTGCATTATATTAAAAAGCTGTATGTAAAGGTATGAGAAAAACATTTTTGCTTAAATCATTAGCATATTTTGATCCCTCGGAAATACACAAAATGGCTGTTCAATCTCAATGCAGCCTATCAGACTTCTGGGCTGAGGCAAGATTACAAATATTTTACTATGTAAAGAACTTTTATTTACATGTCATAAAAGATGGGACACATATTTGGACTTTAGGTTTCATAATAATACAAATGTACAAGCACTACTTAATCATCTGAAACAAAGAAACGACACCGAAAAAAATTAACTTTTAGCCACTCGTAAGTATTTTAGGTATTTGCCTAACTCATGACAATCCATGATAAAAGTATTATTTGAGTGGGGCAGAATTTTATACTTAAAGTTGATCAGCGGGAGTATGTCCTATAGCCAGAGTAGTTTACCTCACTGCTTGCTCTTACCTTGCTTACCTACCACACCCCATCGATGAACATCTCTATCTACACATCTACTCCATTTCTAGACACGACGCATGACTGCTCTGCTTCCTACACCCCCTGCACACGGGTCTCTTGACTTACTCTTCATTTGCCTCTTGTCATTCACCATCTCTTTTAACTCTCAGTCAGAAAGTGATGTGACAGCTATCAGAATCAAACAAATCAGCAGCCCCATCCCTCGTCAACCCAGCCTGGGAAATCGGCAGTTGCACACGATATTTGTTCTGCAGTGTAGTGCAGTCTGTGCCGAGGCGGTGTGGTCCATCACCGCACGTTGCCTCTAAAGGAGCCCTCTCTCCTCTGGGGCACCAAGGAGAAGACAACGGTAAAACCTGCTGTCCTCATTTTCTGCAATACCTTGTGCCAACACAGCTAGTTTTGGTCTTAAACCTATCCGGCTGCTTAGATTCATCCTCCTTATTTATTATTTTTGTTGGTGCTTGTTTACCATGGAATGCTTGGATACAGGTCTGGACCCAGAATAACCATTCAGCAACAGCTCCCTCCACTCATTACTGGCACGGACATGGTCCTCTCGCCACTTGCTACAATAAGCACCGACAGAGCAAAACAAATGTCCATCTAGAAAGTCAGTGTAATGTATCATGCTTCAAGTTCACCCGCTGTCTTATTCTGAAATAGCTTCTCCGCGTAGACAAACCTTCACCTCCAGACAAAAAAAAAAAAAAAGGCTTTCTTTTTAGAGTTTCTACTTCTGAACGTGCAACTTGCAGTGTAGCTCAAAAAGACACCGACCCTCTTCTGCCAGTTCACCCAGCGGCAGAGATACCTGCTGACCCCCTTGCAGGGCTTCCCCTCCTCAAGGCAACCAGCACAGGGTGTTTCTCCTCTTCTTGTATAAACAGGGGGGAAAACCCCGTAATACAAAACAGCCTTTTTCCATTGGTGGGTAAACAACATCAGAGACAGCTTGGCTTTGTTTCCACACTGTATGACACCATAAATAAACACCCTTTCCTGTACTATTACTTGTTCATTTTTTAACAATGTGCTTGTGCTATTAGAAGTGTATTTTGGGTTATTTCTGTGGAACATTTAACATCTTTTCTTTGTCCTTTTGCCTTGCCCTTCAATTTTGACCGTGATGGATCTAAGCATATTTAGGACATTAAGGGCAAACTAAATTGTTGTTTATACTGTTAAATGTAAAAAGCATAATGGTAGGGTAGTGTCTATATTCTGGAAAATAAGTACACTTGTCTGATTTTTATTACATATCTTCTCTACTGATGTGTACTGAGCAAATTGTGGGGTCTCTGCTGAAAATGCAATATGAAAGTTTAATACAAATCTCTGCAGGACGTGTCAGGCTGAGCATACGCTAAGCAACTCAAAACAAAGACAAAATACTTGTGCTTTAGGAGAGACGCTCCAAGAATGCCTAAACGGACCCAGTGCCACCACGGGGCTGCTAAACACAGGTAAGCAACAGACATGAGTTATCTCCTTCATCAACCACCACAGCTAGTACGTGGCATCAGTGTCTGCCCTGGCTCCACAGTCAGCTCCTGGGGCATTGCCAGCCCCTGAGATATGGGCTAAAATAGACTTCTGTAAATGACGCAGCTCACAGAGAAATGCCTGTGAAATCTGGAGGCAAGAACCCGCCAGGACTTTTTCCAAGCAAGATACACAATCTGGTGGCCTGTGCATGCAAGGGCTGTTAATCCGTCCACAGCTCTCGGAACACACACACACGCCGCTTTGCCTGCCCAGATGTTTTCTGATTAATAATGAGGTCATCCGCAATGCCAAAAACGTGGCCTTGTAGTTCTCCAACACTCTTGGAAAGCCACAGAGTGTTTAAGGGAGATGGAAATATTAAATACAACATACATATAAAACACAATAAATCAAATGAATTTGTTTAGATGAAAAGCACTTTTTTGTTTTTGTCAGCACAGCAATTGTATATTCCACAATTATTATAATGTTTTCTGACATAAAACTGCTGTATATCTGACTGCTGTATCAGATCCAGTCTTCTGGTTTCACCCCTTCTTGCTTTACAGGGTGTATCTTAAGAAAATATCTGTATTTTACAGTATTTCACCATTTCCAAGGTCAAAATTAGAAAACAAGAAATATAAAATTGGAATGGGATAATACAAACCATTACTGGATCTGTTCCTCAGTCACTATCCCCAAAAAAGCATTGAGAAAAAGAGTGAAAAAGGGCTCACTTATTTGAATTTCTGCACTGAAACAATGGGCAAAGCTGCACAGATGACTGAAATGCCTGACCCTAAACAAACCAGAGGAGAAACATTGCTGTGCTGCAGCCTTGCTTCTCCCTTGGAAAGCTGTTGGCATCACCTTCATGATCATTCCACTCCACTGCTTTTGCTTTACAACTACATTTAACCGCAAATAACACCAAGAGGTCTGAAGCCCAGCAGCAAACAGCTGAGCGTTGCTCCTACCGTAATGTTTTAGAGTCTGTAAAGACAGAGACCCCAAAACGGACATGCTTACGGAGACCAAGGGCTGGTCCTACACCATCCAGGGAAACACTGTCTGAGGACCACAGAGCCATGGGGAAATGCAGCTCTTTTTCCAGGCTCACGCAGCACCACCTATAGACAAAAAGACTACATTTCTCTGGAGTATTTGGGAAATGGAAAATACTCCTAGCCTTGTTACCGCAGCTTTGCATATGTTGCTTTTCCCCCGCTGCCTCAAAGGCTCAGGGGAGCAGCAGGGCTAGAAGGGGTTTGCACAGAACCTGAAAGTCTCTTATATATAATCCAGAAAGAAATCTTGAGAAACCAAAGGTGAATGAGAGCAATTGTCTGGCGCTAAATACAAGGATCAAAGATCCATAAAACCGACTTTTGCATAAAAAGACGGGCAGTTCCCGAGGACTCTTCACTCAGAACCAGGAGCCTCAATGAACAGTTATTTTGGGGATTTTCCGCTGCGACTCTTTTCTGTAGCACACAGACATCAAACTGGAAATAACGCTATTGCTAAGAAATAACACCCTGAATACTTATGGCTTTCCCATCTCCTTCTGCACATTTTGGGCTCTGTGCGATGTCAGAAGCCTGTGCAACCTCAGCGCTGCAACCTGGAATTCGCCATGATAAGTGTCTCTGGAGCAGGGCTGCATGCAAGAGTACAAAGGTTTGGGATTTTTTAATTATGTTTCTGTGCTTACAAAAAGAATCTTGAAAATGTGAAGCGCATCACACAGGAACTGATGTCTCCCCATTTCCAGACAGTATGAAATGAATCGTGCCTTGAGAGATGCGAGGCATCCCATTCTCCTTAGTGCCAAACCTAAAGATGACAATCTGCAGCACACTGAGAAGTGAAAATGTGAGTGCAGGAAAAAAAAAGTCAAAGTTAGTTTTCACATAAATAGGATATCTGTTTTGCGGAATATGCTTTCTTTTAGACTTCAGAAAAAAAAAAAAAAAAGGAAAAAAAAAACACCAAAAAACCCCCAAACAAAAACCTTATACCTCTGAGTTGGAAATAAAGTCCTAGAATCTAGACACTTGTTGCAGAATTTAGATGTGGCTTGATATAGAGCTAATATAAAAGAATGCCTCTTGAATTAAAATATTCCTGATGGACCTTTCTTATACTGGCTGTTTTCCTAATTTGATTAATTTTAGAACTTTGAATGAGTTCAAACTTATAACATTTGGGTTTTTAAATTCAGGATTTTCTGTCGAATTTTATGCCAGTTAGTGATAATGACATATCTTGAACTTCAAAGGTGTCTAACCAATTAGAGATTCTCTGCAAGAGAAAATGCAGAGAGGAAAAATAAAAGAAGAACTATATTTGAATAGTTTTCCACAAATGCTGAATATTAAGCACATTTTGAGAATATTCCCATAGTATTGCATGTACAGTTTTCTTTAAAAATGTGACTAATTTGAATTTTCAGGAAACAACAGCAGTGTTGAGTCTCCTCTTCAGCCCGTCTTTTATTTCTATGGCCCTATAACACCATGATTTCATGCTACATGTGTTGCTTGTTATATATCCTAAAAATTCAATTTTCTTATCCCAGAAGGAAAGAGCTATAAGAGGTGAAGCTAGTCATTTGATCATGAAGTGTTGTCAACATGAAGGAAACTGCTTTTGAACACTCTGCCGCCACCACCCTTATTTGTGGTAATCATGCAAATCACTGCGAACAGCTCTGAAGCCCAAGTTCATTTGGTTTTGAGTCGAGCTACAGTAATCGTGTACATGGAGGAAAGGAGAAACACCATTTGATATATGTTTCTATGAACATTTATCCCTGACAAGACTGAACAAAGTACAAAAGTAGCACTACACCTACCGTGCTGGGATATATGAGTCTTTGAAATGGTGATCTCTATCTCAAAAACTATTTAACCAGCCTATGATAGGGCAGTTACTGTGGTTATAAGGCTTTCTTTCCTAGAATGATAGAGCACAGTAAAATACCTTTTAAAACAACACAGAAGTTATTGCTGACCAGATTCTGACTCCAGTAAATTTATTGCACTCTATCTTTATACAAGTTCTTCATTCTTCTCTTCTTTTCCTTGTGTGTAATGAGTTTATCTGCCACAAAATGGATTGTATTTTTTCCTTTTCATTAATAAGGTCGATTTTGAGGGGTGCA